>NC_060215.1:91790000-92090000 GCF_021130785.1 Homalodisca vitripennis
ATTGTATTCCATTGATGGCATTAATATATCCACACAAAATAAACATTATTAGAAAGAGTATTGTACCTGAGCAGTTGATTGTTCCTTTTCATCAGAAGTTGGCTTTGATCTTCCTGTCATAAAGAATTTCAAAGCCTTTGGTACCTGGGTATTCACAGTGTCAACAATATCTATAGCGGTACGTGACTCTTGAACTGGGGTTTCCTTCTTAAACAATGCATTGTAAAGCTCATTTAAGACTGATCCACAACCTTGTGAAGATTTTGATTCAAAAAATTTATTTGATTTTGAGACTGAACCTACAACACACAGAAAATATTTCAGTATATTTTATCATTATAGATGGGTTCTACCATAAGCATATTAATGGATAGCATAGTTTTGAGTGTATATCAAGTAATACATATATAGCGAATGGGCATATTTTTTTACATAGTAAAAACTTTTCTTTTGAATATTTTCAGGATGGAACTATGGGGATGTCTACGTCTATTTTTACATCTTCTATGGAAACAAGTATTCATAAATTTTACTTTATACGCATCTACTTTATTCTCAGGTAATTTTGATTTTCTAAATTTCCGTCCAACAATACCTTATTTTGATTATGAGGGTTACCAATGAAATGTAGAGGTTCAAGTTATACTAAAATTAGACGGTAGTAATGAAAAAAAAAAACATTCATTTTGGTTAGGAGGCATTTAAAGACAATATACTTCTATTGAATACTTTTAAAATAAGCACAGTCTACTGATGCTTTACTTCTAACCTCTCCCCAATACTTATATAATATAGCTGAATCATCAATAAATTAACCCCTTAATGGCTGTAGACATGTTAACACGTTTCCAGCCGAAGATTCCTCATGGGTACTCACTTGTCTCTATTGAAGATAGAGATAAATTGAGTGATAAGGAGGCCTACCCTACTAAAGGTGTCCTGAAGTATTACACAGATGGATCACGCCTTGACTCTAGGACAGGATTTGGTATATGTGGGCCAGGAGCATATTTAGCAATGTTTCTGGGAAAACACACTGCGGTCTTCCAAGTGGAAGTCATGGCAATAGAATCATGCACCAGAAGGCCAAAATGATCTTAATACTTTCAGATAGTTAAACAGGATTAAAGGCACTTGACACCTGCTCCTTTGACTTTAATGCAGTATTATATAAATATAAAAATGTTGTAGTGGAACTGGCAAAGAAGAACAGAGTTACACTTGGGTGGGTGCTGGGCCATGAGGGCATTCATGGAAACAAAAAAGCAGAATATTAATGCCAAAATAGGTACATAATCTATGTTAGGGCCTGAGCCAGGCTTTGGAGTAACTTTCTCCTACATCTCGTAAAAGATTGGGAACAGAGGATTAGATCCTTAAACTGGAGTAGGGCCTCTGGACTAAGACAATCTAAAATGTTTATCTCTCCTTATGCTAAAGGGTGGTCAGCTCTCCTAGAAAAAAGTAAGGAGGATATACAACTGGTATTAGAGATGTTGACAGGACATGGCCCTCATAGAAAACATCTGATGAAGGTGGGTCTAAGCCAGACTGATGAATGCAGACTCTGTGGAGAAGCAGAACAATCAGCAAAACATACATGTCTTAACTGTCCTGCTATATTTAAATTAGGAAAAGATTCCTAAAGGCATATCATCTTAGCCCTAAGGATACTGAAGAACAGGAGCCCTCAAATCTAATAGGCTTCTGTAAAAGTCAGATTCTGATGGCCTAAACTTTAAATAAGGGAGGCACAAAGGTCCTTTCAGGACTAGGTGCGGTGACTATTGTCTCTTACCCTCTAGACAAAAACAGTGCCATTAAGGCTAAGCTTGCAATAATCTGTTCCTTACTATAATATTTATTTACCCATATCTTCAGGAATACTCTTACATATACATGCCTTTTTATGCATGTATTACCACACAATGTACAGAACTTATGGACAGAGTACCTAAGCAACATAAAATTCTATCTGAGCCAGTCTTAGTCTAATTTTTAATCAGCACGTCCAAGACCGAACACATCTCCAAATTCCAATCTGAGTTGGCTAACTACAACTAAGTTAAGTTGCCTTAACATAAATTACTAAACTAATGTAAGTCTTACTCATGGAGAAATTCATGATGACAGGGTGCAAAGGGTTCATGACTGTTTCAAAAGATCGGTGCTCCATATTTGGCATCAGTAGAGGGAAACCCATTACTTCTCTTGCTTGCCTCAGGAAGTACAAGGGGTCAAAGTGCTCCTTATCTTCTGATGTATATATATTGTTTAGGTAGTGGCTTAACCAGGGCAAGGGTGTCTGTGGAAAATAATTAAAAACTGTTAACTCATTACAGATTGTGTGTAATTCCTCACAAAAATTAGAGTTCTATAAAGTAATTAAGTAGGTGTTATCTATAACAGTTAATTTACAAATTATCTCATTGCTCACATCTATTAATTATAGCCTAAGTATTAGATAATTTTGTGAAATAAAAACTTTTTAAGGAAAGAATCTCTTCCCTCTCAGAAGAGATTGTACAACGCAGAATTATAAGCCTTATATAGCCAACTGCGCTTAGACCAGATCAGAAATTGAATTAGTGCTCATTACCTCAAACTGAACACTTATGTTAGTTCAGTATAGCTTGTAGATGTAATTGCTTGTAGTATCATCATGTTGATGTCTTTTGTAATCTAGGAATTCGTACTATTCTCTCCTTCATATAAGTATTTTGGCAAACTGTTTTGTGTTGCTATATTACTAATGAGATGTGATTCTTTATAAGCCAAATTCTCCACTAGAGAGCTGCAGTTTAAACTATTGAAAGTACAACATTGTTATTGGGAATGACTAAAACAAAAACTTTATGAAGATATTGCAGCTTTAAGACAACTACTGTCTGTCAGAGGAACAAAGACACTGATGGATAGATAGATATCACAACTTAAGACACTGCTAATAACAATTGAGTCATCTGGTTCCACCCTCAGCACCTAATTCTGACTCTAATTTAGTTTGTATCAGCATTAAAACAAATTAAATCCTTAGATTTGATATTAATTTAGGCTGTAAGTTTATTATATAATTCCCTATCTTCAGAACTTTAACCCCATAATCAAGGTTTAAATGTTGGTGTCGTATTCAGCTCCTTAAGGTACAGCATAGTGGTTACAGATAACAATGTGGGTGTAGTCAGGATTGAAAGTAACAAAGTAATCAGGGCCGGCCCTAGCTAATTTATAGTGTAAGCAAACAGTAGTTTTGGCGCCCACCCCCCCCCCCCCCGATATAAACCGTCATACACTACACCGTAGAAACGGTAAATGTCACATACCTTGTACCCTAAATAGTAAAACAAAGGGGAACAAAATTAGGATAAAAAAAAAATAGCTGACAAACCAGAGTTTATGTTTATTTTACCAGTGTTCATTTACAAATACAGTGACACATTGTAGACTACAATTACGATACATTACATTATTAAGTTTATAAGTTATGTGATGTATGATGGAAAACACAAAATCGTCTACAATCAATATTGTGTGTACAAGTCATTGTTAAACGTCAGGTTGTATTACAGACAATTCAAATTAAAAAATAATAGCCTAATAATTACAATTAAGATACTCAATGTTGCAATTAAAAAGGAATTCGTCTGGCTTTTAATTTTGAAAAAACTCTTGCAGTAGAATGTCCGTTTCCATTTCATTTAGGACATCATTTTCTCAATCGCCAAGGTTGCTAGACCACTTAAGTGTTTCTTTGGCTCAAATTTGATCGTAGGTAAGTTTTTTTTATCAGTTTTTTAATTTGGGAAAAACTTCTTTCGCCACTGGCCCACGGATACTGGCAGCGTTAACAAGATTCTCAATGCTACAAAAATATTTGGAAAAGTATCCACATAACCACGTTTGGTTATAAAAGACAACGCTCCAGCTGGGTGACTTGTTGTAGGGGGCAGCATTGGTCCAAAGATTTGAAGCATCATCAAACAGCTCATCTCCGTTAATGTCATATTCTTTTGGTTTGTTATCTCCATCACCACCGCTCAAAACTGTTTCAAGGTGTTTGCAGGCTTTCACTTTAACTCTGATTCACTCCATGCTTTTTCTAAGCTAGCAATATCATAGAGAAATTTAAAACCTTCACTATGGTTTTCCATCAGTTCAAATCTCTCCTTTAACGAGGATATTGCTCTATCAAGCACAACAAAGAAGAAATTTACTTTAAACAAATCTTTACCAGAACTTGCAGCTTCATCTCACTCTCGTAAGAAAATTGTTTTTTTAAACTCTTCTTGGTCTAACTGTTTTTTCTTGTTCAAAAGTCACCTGCAACATCAATTTTTTCTGCAAGTTCCTTTGCATCAGTAATGACGCTGTTTAGTCCTTCTTCAGATCTCATAGTTTCCAAAAATGATTTTACACTCTTAAGAAGATCTATTGAACTTTGAAGATCATTTGTGACCTTTTGCAACAGTTTTACTAACCATGTTTGTTTTATACAGGATCTCATGCCAAGTTACAATACAACACAGAAACTTGAAGCTTTGCAGTTTTTTACTAGTCCCCTACGGCAGTATGTCTACCAAATGCATCAAGGTTCTTGTCTTGAGAAGCTTCATATAATGCATCATATACTTCTTCATATGGTACCTCAAGGGTAATAATGCCTCAATTCTACTTTCCCACCTAGTGTTGCAGAGTGGTTTGACTGTTAGACTCGAAACGTTTTTTCAGCAAAATACTCCATCTTTGAGTAGAACTAGAAAAAAAGTTATATATTTCTTGTATGGTGCTGAAACAGTCTACTGCACTATTGCAAGACAGAGCTGCATCATTAATTACCAGTTCAGGGAGTGGTTTCCACATGGAACATAAAATGCTCTAGGATTTAGATCAAGGATCCTCTTCTGAACTCAACATGCTTTCCCTTCATTGCCGAACCATTATCATAGCCCTGACCCCCTCATGTTTTTTAAAGGAATTCCTCGTTCCTTTAGTTCTTTCAATAATGCTTCTGTGAGACCTTCACCTGATGAATCTTTAATAGGAATGAAACCTAAAAAAATGTTCTTTAATTACCACATCTTCATTTTCAGTAATCTTCACAAATCTTATCACAAACGTCATTTGCTCAGTATGGCTAACATCAGGAGTGCAGTCTAATATTAATCGAATAATATGTGGCTTGCTGTAGGTCTTGCAAGATTTTATCTTGGATTCTTGGCTGACAAGAACAGAATGAACTCGCTCTGGATATTTTTGCTCAAATAATGAACGTGTGTTTCCATTTTGATTTTGATCCTTCTCACATGTTCAGCCATAAAAACATCAAACTTTGCTATGTGTTCTACCAATTTTAAAAAGTTTCCGTTGTTACGTACAAAAAAGAACATCCTTTTTTTCCCTCGAAAGGCCAACCACCTGTGTCCCCAAAAACTGTACTATACACAGTAATCGTTTCAGGACTTGGTGCCAATGTTCAGTTTCAGCATGGATAAGTCTTTCATGTTCTTCATCAATAGTTTTGTTTTAAAATCGTAAAACGTACAGAGAGCTCACGCCAAAACATACAGTTTTTAACATGAGCAGAGGATTTCTCGTGACTGGTCAAAGTCTTGTGTAGGTTTTGCCAGTCAGAATACCCTTGGTCACTAGTAAGAAGAGAATTCGTGTTTCCAACAGATTGCAAGGAAAACAAAATGCTGCATTTTTCGATATTGAGTATAGTACCCAATTTCTGTGAACTTGTTCTCCGTTGCACAGCTTCCTTGTGTAATGATTTGAAGAAAATCTCCTACCTTTACTGTCCGCAGGAAACTCTTTGTCAGTGACTTGCTGAGGCCCTCGTTCAACAAGCACTTTCCGTACCTCGTCATTTATTTTGGGTGGCCACTTCCCACAATCATTTGGAAATCACAGGTAATGTGTTTGTGTCCTTGTTCGGTTCCTGGAAGACAAAACAAAACATTATAGTTGGCATCATGGTGTAATCGCAAGAGATGTATGATGTGTGATAAACTCTGTTAAATTACCCTTTTCAGGATTTCAAATATTTAATGCAATATTTATATCTATATTTTATTATAGTCTATAATAAATAGGCCTTCCTATTTAGGTTTAACTAAAATATAGTAAACATTTTTAAAACATCTTTTACAACTATCTACGTTATGGTGGTATAAAATAAAAAAATTGGTTTAAATAAAAGTCAAATAAGGGCTTAAACATTTGTGTGTTTTTTGTTTGCGGCCACCATATTGAAACGGTAGGCCTAATCATATCATATTCATGATTAATAATACAACTAATTTTGGCCGAGGTTATTGCTGGACCTATTTATCCTAAAAATGCTAAGTAAGTTAAATAAGTCAACTTACAATTTCAATGACTTGTTGACTATGCGTAACAACAGACGTAGATGAAGATGACGATGACATCACTGTATCAACTAATAAATCATCATCCTCAACTTTTGGTGGCGGCTACAGAATCGTCACAATCAAATATTTTGATGGTGGAAATGGTGTTTCTGTAGCTAGATAACTATGGAATTGACTGGTTGACGGTCCAGGCATAACCTCCATCAGATTCAGTTATTGGTAAATTATTGTCAACATCATGATCTAATTCGGTTGTCTCTACGCTTATATTGATGCACTCGCACATAATGGTGGATTTGTTAAAAACCTTTGCAGTGCTTTACACTGCTTTTCATCTTCTTTAGATTGCTGCAACTTTCTTTTGCGGTTAAATGCTCCAGATGTTTTTTCTTGCTCGACATTTCGTGTTAATTAAAAACGGCATTAATTTTACAACTTACTACAGTACAACGCACATCAATGTAATTATATAAAATAGTGCTTGCGAAGCGGCGCTAAACAGTGACCGTAACGTAACTGCGAGACTCAGACTGCGAACAGAAATAGACATATGAGTCAATGCGGACGGTTCCATGTCACTCGCGTAAGGGGTGGGGCGTGTGTATCGGGTAGCGGTGCATTAGTCAGTGCAGGGCGCACGTGCACAGCGCCCCCACGGCGCCCCCCTCTCCTCGCGGCGCCACCCGCGGCCGCGTAGTTCGCGTATATCACGGGCCGCCCCTGAAAGTAATAATTAAATAAAACCTATTCATAGATATGGGCGTTTTTATCATCTATATAATTGAACAGTTTTTAGTAGTAATCTGGTAGTTCCATAAGGGGGAGGTCTTCCACTGCTAACTCTCTTATGCACCTTTGGTATCTTTACCCATCTCAAATGTCTATAGGACTTCTTTCCATTTCCAAGTTATAATATGCTGGTAAGTGCTCATATTTAACGAAAATACTACATTATGTAGAATAAACTGTGTTGTACAATCCGATAAAGTATATGGTAACTCCTCCTATGGCATTAAAATATTTATTTTAATCATTTGTGGGCAGAATGACTTGCTGGATGAATGCCTTTTCAAACACAGCAATCTGATATTTTGGTTTGTGCTAGACAAGCATTTAAACAGCCACAGTTCAAATATCAGACTTGCTTTATTAATTTTGTTGTACCTCCTTTAATCCAATTTTAAAACGGTTAAAAAATATCAAACAAGACTAACCATGATGAAACTTTCTGAGGTGGCTGTAGACCTTTAGTTGTATAAGTACACAGAAACCCAAGATTTGTGTTTTCATGCATTTTAATTCAAATGCTACAGTATAGGAGATGGGAGCCAATTCAAACTGTATAATCACACAATCTGGGTGTTCTAGAAATGTATAGAGAAATTTACTTTGAGAAAGAAATCTATTGTCGGCCACACTACTTTTAGTGAAGGACGAAATGGAAGGTTATCAAAAGTGCTATAGATGTAAAATGATAGCTGTTTTCTCAGCTTATACTTTTCTTAGCTTATCACACTTATAACCAACCGTTAGAGATGTAAATAAATTCTTAATAAGTATCAGCTAACCATAAATAAGCTATTCTCTAAAGTGGAGACTCAGTCTCTTTATCTATTTGCCCTAGTATTGTATAACTATTATTATTCATGTGTCTGATGGTCGGTTTTAAGTTTATCAAGCTAGGAACAATATGATCTGGGGAAAAAAATATCATTTCATATTTTTAACCCCTTTGATACCCTCCCCCGTTTTGACATCTACCAAAACTAGTATGGCTCTCGGCTCCTAGACTATTGACATAGTGAGTATAGAGGAATATTGTAAACATGCTATGGTTAGTAAAATTGTGACATTTAAAATCCATAAAATATGGGCATAGCCAAAAGAAAAGGATCTCACCCCTGTGGTTCTTTGAAGTTAACTGTTGAGGACATAGTGTTCTTCCTGAATAGAGGGCACTGGAAAGTGTTACATCAAGTCATAAAGAATGAATTCTGAAGCAAATGAGTGTAAGTCAAACCTTTTATTAAATGAAAGGATGACATATTTATTAGTGGTTAAGATAGAAATATGGAATTTTAGAATTTTTCAATGAACATTTTAAATTAAACTTCCTATAATTACTTTAGCAGCGCTCTATTGCACACCCATTGTTGATTTGATTCGTAACACATAGTTACAGAATTAATAGATAAGTTATTAACACTTACCTTATTGCTAATGTGATGTCAATGTTATTTGTACAATTGAATAGAGCAGTCAGTCATGTTCTTTGATGAATTTATTTATTCAGTTAGAAAACTTTTTTCCCATGAACTAAATTTTTAAAAAGCAACAAAAACTTTACATCAGTATTTTTGTGTACCAACTGTTTGCCCTGTCATGGGAACGTTAATAAGTAACTAATGATAACTACATTTATCGTTAACATGATAACTATAATTGTGGTTATCATTGTAACATGATAACTACAGTATATATTTAATACAATGATGACACAGTGATTTGCTTGATTCAAGGCTGATTTGGTAAACAGAGTCTAATGTTGTATATTACACTTTGCAATACTGGGGCTTAGCTTTGCAATACCTGAGAAGATTTTCCAAGCTTGATTTTGATAGTGTCAGAATGGAGAAGTTTTGGTTGGTAATAAGTGATCCTCTGCCGAGACGTGTATGGTTGCATATTGAGATAAAAGAGACGGTGCTGGTTGACATAGGCGATGGTGAGCTTGACAACTTGCTCTGCAGGATTAAAGTTCAGTACTGCTCGGAATGGAGGCAGTTGGATATAGTTTGTTGCGTAGGTACCGGCAGAATACTCTATATCAGTCCAGCTAGACATTACACTTATTGATGATATCATTTGAGATGAGTACCTACAATGAAAAATTAAATTAAATCATGTTTCAATACTATAATAGGTAATTAACATAGTGCATAGTTGTGTTTTGGATAAAGCTTTGCGTAGGTCCAAATAGAAAGCTCTGTATTATACTAGGTACTCAGTATGCACCTTAATGATAACATCTGAGTATACCTACAGTACAATGAAAAGTAAAATTTGCAATTCTGTAATAGGTAATTTTCACAGTACCTAGTTATATTTGTATGTTCTTAATTGTAATTGTTAATCACTGCAAATGACTTGTTAATAAACAAATCTGCAAAAATAGGGTTTCAGTATCTTATTTTGTGTTATAAGTGGTTGCATGAAATTAAGGTTTCTACAACTAAGTAGAAAAATTATTTATTTTTCATGACCACATTCTACTGGAATACATAGTTACTGGCACAGATATTCACATATAAAAATATATTCACTGGACATACGAGTATCACTCATATATCACATCACTAGAGAGTCATTTATTTATTTCTTTTGGATAAAGTAGGAAAATTGGTTGTTTTCTAATAAGTTTTAGTGAAAGTAATGTTTTACAACATCATATTTTATAACCCATTTAGTAAATTAGTTGAGGACAACCTCCTTTAGCTTTTCAGAAAAAAAACAGATTTCAGACTGAAAATTAAATACAGTATAAGGTAGTTTATATTTTGTCCATAAGAGGAGCTAAATTACTCTTTAAAGACTGCATTGTCTTATAAACGTTTCAATTTAATTTTGGACTTAAAAACAACAAATTGGTATATAGGTTTTTGGTTGAGGATTTAATTTAATCTAAAACTTACAAGATTTCTAATTTAATTTCCTTTATAACTGTTAAAAAATGTACTAATCAACTAATTTCTATACTGAAAACGGGTTGTTATTTATATTAATTGTACCTTAATTACATGGTTCCTGCATATATTTGATAGCCATTTTCTTTAATATATCCCATGTTTGTTATATCCTTATGCCTTCAAAAAGCTCCCTATAATGATTAATTTTATAACCATTTAAGGTTTTATTTTAACCTTTTTATTATTTGTTACTGAGGATTATAAAATAGTCATTTGGACTTAGATATGAATTGTCAATTTGTGTATGGTAGTCTTGTGAGTTGAGTAGTCACATATAGACTATTGAGTTGTTATTACATGCCATCTTTCCATTCCCTTCATGAGCATATGTATAGATAAGTATTGTCAAAAGTGTAAAGTTACTGCAGACATTTGTTTATCATTTGTTATCATTCATAGACATTTGAATCAGTGATAATTTGCACATGATCATGCATGAACTAAGGTTTTTAATTTATACAACTGTTATACTATTTCATCTGAATTATTTATTGTTTCTGAGCAATCAACAGTCATGTCAATGTAATCTAGTGTTACAGTTGTTATATCAAGATAACAGAATTAGCTGCTCCTTAGGCGAGTCACCACTGAGGGGTACTGTCCTTACAAGCAGCCCCCATGGCCATTGGTGTTGGTTCAGAAGTCATCTTTAAGTTCCCATATTGCATTATATTGGTGTATTGGTCATAACTTTGATTTTTAACAGTCTTTATTCTTTTCTAAATATGGCACACTTATTTAAATATGTATGATTAAATATTTATGTTGGATATGGATATATTTTTCAAAAAGTACTAATTTAGACTCAAAGATCACCATTAAAGTTATCTAACAGCTGTTCTACATTCTTTTATTTACTTTGTGTTGGTACAGTATTTTATTTTGGAATTGTCTAATCTTATACTATTTTTTGTGTTTTAACACATTCAAAATAGTTTAATACATCACTTCTGAAATTTCACCTTTTTACTCAACTGAGTGAAAAATTGACACTTTGATTTTTAATCAGGAATTGACTGGATAATTAATTTTTTAATTAATAAAATTTAACTGCTGTAAGTCATGTAAGTACATTGAAGAATGGTAAAATATATTCAATAACTCACACAAAAGCATAATCAAATATGAGGCTATTTCCTGTCAAGTTAAAATCAGCTTTGGACTTCACAATCCAAGGGGTGCGTACATTGAATTGCACAGGGAACCCAAGTTCAGTTGTTGTAGAGATGTGGAAAGAGTTCATGTCTGTCTTCTGGTATGTCATCGACTTGCCATTCAAGAACCCTTCAGTCACCATCCTGTGTCCCTCTGTACAGAAAATATGCAATTGTTATAAAATATGGAATATATTAAAGAGGGTATTGGCAGAAATGTTTAGTGCATAATCAAAAACTAAATTTATGTTATTTCAGTGCACTATAATGATGTTCTAAACATATCTTATAACCCCAAAACTATCTATTTGTAAGAAATCCTCTGTAAGCCTTTACCTTTTACCCAAGATTTGAAAGTGTCCTTGTTGATAACGACCATGCGTTCCACCATATTGTTGATTTTGAGGTGTAGATCAGCTTCCAGATGCGGCAAGGAGCGGGTGTGTAATCCTAAGGCTTCACGTATCCGTGTCAGAGTACGTGGCTTATCATTAACATCAGCATGGGGGATGTTGCTATATGGTGTCAACATTTCTTTCATCGCTTTCCATAGTGCATCTATATTGGCCACACTGAAAGAAGCCTGGTCACAACCAAAGAGTTAATGCAGAGATATTTTAATTCCATTACAAACCAGTATGTGTAGTTTTCATTGAAGTGAATTTGTGTAATATGCCCAAATATTTAAGAAATCTTTTAGTATAAGCTGCCTGCAGTCGCCACTGAGATTAATTTCTGCTATATATTCTCTGTATGCCTCTCCCACCAAAATTATAAAAAAGATACTAAAATATAACTTTCATAGTAAAACGCACACACACACAAGTAAAATTGGGTTTGGACTTGTTCAAACAGTAATGTAATTTACATTATCTGATTTAAATTTGTAGTCGTAGTTTGTCTAGTTTGAGATACAATCCAGGTAAAAAATTATACATCTCTCAGATCTAAAAAGCACTATACAATGATATAATGATAATCAGTTTATTAGTGTGTATGAAAGTATACAAAATACAATCAAATACAGTTTTACTGTGATTTTTGTTTGGCAAGTATTTTTGTGTCCTTTAAACACAAAGAGTTGGAGATTTATGTTTATCTTGTTTTAAAGCTTTATTGATTTATGATTAAAACTGCAATATGGATGAATTAAATAAGTGTTGTATTAATGATACTAAGTGTAACACAAACAAATTATAGGATTAAATTATACATTTTCCCTCATTTGAAATCCTTTCCCTGAATTCTGCCATCTTCCTATAGCTTTTGGACCTTCCATAAACTACTAAAATATTACTACTATGTTATTACTAAAGTACACCCCATTTTCAAAAAAGATGACCCATGCTTCCTTAACAATTATCGGCCTGTCTCTATTTTGCCAACTGTGAGCAAGATTTTCGAAAAACTATTTTTGACAAGAATGCTTTGTTTTCTTAGCAAACACAACCAGCTCTCTGAAAACCAATTTGGCTTCAGAACGGGAAAATCAACAGTAGACGCAGTGGTGAGTCTGATCGAAATGGTTGTAGAGGGGTTAGAGTGTCGGAATCCCACCATAAGTGTGTTTCTCGACTTATCCAAAGCATTCGACTGTGTTGACCATAATACACTTCTTGACAAACTTGAATCTCATGGCATTCGAGGTGAAATGAAATGAAATATGCCTTTATTCAAGAGGCGGGAGTTAGGGCTGTTTAGCCCTCTCTACCACTCAACCTCACATAATATACAGATATATATATATATATATATACATATTTACATTTAATGACCTTAAAACTATAACAAATTCCATTTTAAATTTAAATTTAACCAAAATATATACTACTATGTAATAATTAAAAATCAAATTTATCAGCTGAATATGTAGAAAAATTTTTCAAACAAAGATAAATTAAAAACTTAAATTAACAATTTACTTTTTAAATAGTTTCTTGTTATTGCTACATTCATTCTCTCAAACACACAGCCTGACCACAAGCACGCCACGAGCACCGCCATCCGCCACCCCTACAGACCGCCCAGCAACAAGTCCCTGACCCCCGCCCCAAAACGAGCCCGACCTTCTATAACACGAATATCATCAGGAAGAGAGTTCCAGAGGCGACATGCCTGAACAGTGAACGACCTACTGAAGAAGTTCGATCGATGAACAGGAATTGAGAGTAACGTGGATCCCCTTCTCGTAGGTCGCTCACTTATATCGGAAATAATTTGAAATTTTCGGACAGGTAAACAGGTGACATTGTTTCTGATAACTGAATGTAGAGTTGAAAGAATGTGAAGTTGGCGAAGTTGTTGAAGTTTCAGAAGCGATAGCTGTTTGAAAAAATGGAGTCACATGCTCATAACGTCTGAGATTGAAAATAAATCTGATACAATAGTTTTGAGCACGTTGAAGCCTGTCCGAAAGCTCAACAGTCATGTCACTGATCACAGCGTCACAGTAGTTGAAGTGTGGCAGTATGAGAGTTTTAACCAGCATAACCTTGACACTGAATGGTAGATATAAAGCAAAACGCTTTAAACTGTGAATGCCAGCAAATACTCTATTACACGTTATCGTAACCTGGTCATTCCACTTAAGACTTGAGCTCATAGTAAGACCAAGATTTTTTAATTTGTTTTGAAAATTTAGTACGTGGTTGTATTGAGTTCAAGTTTTGGTGCAACGTTGAAGTCCAAAACGGTCGATCAATCTTGGGTTTTCCCAATACCATTGCCTGCGTTTTGTCTTCATTTAATTTCAGCCCATGTTTATTTGCCCAACAAGCAATTGATTCAATGTCTTGATTGAGTAGAACCATAAATGTGCTCAATTCATCAGGCGAACAGTGTACGTAAAATCTGTAAATCATCGGCATAAAGATGAAACTTAGAGTGCCTTATAATAGATGTGACGTCATTAATATAAATTGAGAACAATAGGGGTCCAAGAACAGAGCCCTGTGGAACACCCCGTGTTACGGCTTTTCCATTCAGATATTTTTTCCCTTTCTTTGACACATTGCTGTCGCCCAGTAAGATACGATTTGACCCAGTTAACACACTCATCGGAGAAACCATACTTCTTCAATTTGATGAGGAGAAGGGGGTAATAAACACAGTCGAAGGCTTTGGAAAAGTCAAAAAGCAGTAAAATGGTGATTAGTCTCTTTGTCCATTGCCAATCTGATATCATCGGTGATTTTAATTAGGGTTGTGGTGGTGCTGTGATTAGGCCTGAATCCAGACTGGAATTTAGATAAGATGTTATAGGTATTCAGATAAGATGAAATTTGTTGATGTACCACTCTTTCAAGGCATTTGGAGAGACAAGGGAGAATACTGATTGGACGTAGGTCAGAAGGGGATTGCGGATTAGACACTTTTCTCAACGGAACGAACTAGAGCATGCTTCCAGGTTAAGGGAAATACAGAGGAATTTAAAGAATAATTGAAAATGACTACTAAAACAGGAAGGGTGATGGCAATGTATCTTTAAGAAAGCGCAAAGGTATGTTGTCAGCCCCCAACTGCGTTGCTGGTCATCCTCGCGAAAGCAGCAAGCACATCAGCCTCACTCACAGGTGTGAAAGAAAACTGGCGGCCAGCAGCCTCCCGAGGAGCAGCCTCCAGCTCAGCAATATAATCGCTAGCTGCAGATATATTAACAGGGATATATTAACAGGGGAGGTGTGCCCCTGCTGTGGATTAAATCATTTTTAAGCAATAGAACACAGTCTGTCCAAATTACAAATCACCTTTCAAAACCATTGGATTTGAGATATGGAGTTCCCCAAGGCTCCATCCTCAGTCCAATTATTTTTCTGGTCTATGTCAATGACATCGAGTAATCACTTCTGTACGGGAATCTCGTGCAGTATGCTGATGACACGACTCTCTGTTTTAACGAAAAATCAAAAGAAGTTTTGAAAAAAAAAGCTTTTGTTGACCTTAACAACTGTGTCCAACACATTTTAATAGCCTCAACCTCACAACAAATTCCACAAAATCTAATTTTCTGAATTTCGCCCTGCGGCCAATGGGCGTTGGGTGTGGGCCTTCCATCATGCTGGGGGACTCCACATTAGAAGAAGTTTACTCCTCCAAATTACTTGGAATATACCTTGACCGAGGTTTGACATGGAATGTTCACATTGATTCAGTTTGTTCAAAATTAGCATCTGGCGTTTATGTTTTAAGATCTTTAGCCAAATACTGCCCAAGTCTGTGCTGATGGCGGCGTATTACGGCCTGATTTACCCACATCTTTCCTACGGAGTGATTTTGTGGGAAGCTTGTTCAAACAATCAAATTTTGAGTTTTCAGGCTTCAAAAGAAAGCGATCAGAACAATCGCCAACATGAACTTCAGAGAGTCGTGCAGACCAGCTTTCAAAAAATTGCAGCCGTTAACTCTGCCATGTCTCTATATCTTGGAGGCAGTTTTATTCTGTAAGTCAAACTGTGCCCTGTCTAGGGGCCGTGACGTGCATGAATATGAAACGAGAGGCAGAGACAACTACCGTACTGGGCAACACAAAACAGTGGTTTATGAACGCCTGCCCTCGCAGGCAGATGTCCGTTTCATCAACAGTTTGCCTGATTCCATGAAAAACGTACAAACGCCCAAGGCGTTAAAAACTTGTCTGAAGCGCTTTTTAGTATCTAAAGCATTCTATAGCGTCAACGAGTTTTTGAATTATAGTTGGGAGACCTCCAATCTAGAAGACTGACACTGGCGTTGGCGGTGGAGAGAATTGGCGAGTAAGTGGTATGGATGAATGTAACGTTTGTATGTCTGAATGTAACGTTTGTATGTCTGAATGTGGTATTGTGAATGAATGTAAAAATTATAGATTTATTCGATATGACTTTTGCCACATAATTGTATTATTATCAACGGCAATAAAAGACTTGACTTTGACTTTGACTTTTGAAATGCCCAAGAGAATATATCTCCGATATTTAAAAAGTAAGTTAAAATATAATTCTCTTTAATCTTTTTCAACTAATATAGAACAAACAAAAGTACATAATTTGTGTGAGAATTCAACAGGATTTTATATAAAAATATTATTTCTTATGATACTTGTTAGCGGTATCAGTGCAAAATATTTATATTGGCCATCATTTTTTCTAAATAAACATTAGTCTTCCTTCCATACAATTCCTATTCATGAAATTCCTAAAATTTCAGTATTTCCCAGCTACGTTTTGAACTATTGCTTTGGTATTATTAAGAGATGTTTTGCTTTCTAAAGATATTCCTTACTATTCTTGACTAATGGCAAGGTTTCAGGCATGTTTCTTGATCCTACAGTATCAATGCTTAGTGATACATGATATGTTTTACAAATTAAGCATCAGAAATATTATTTCATACAATGTATGGTCTTCCTGCCATTTTTATCATCATAACCTATGATTTCAAAGACAAATAACATGCTTTCTATAAAAATAAAAAGTTTTAAGTATTGATCGTTGTCATGATATTAAAATTTTCTAGTAATTACAGTAATTTGTTTGATACAACTGCACTGCATGTTCAACCTGTTACAAATACAAAGCTTTTATAATAACCTATAATAAAATGTGGTTCATATACTATATACTAAATTCAAATTTTAAAATTGTGAGGACTTAGAAAATTTGTTTTACTAATAAGAGAGAGAAAGAGAGAGAAAGACAAAGAGGATAGATAATATAAATGGCTTTTTATATTTTTAGGGATTGAATAAAAATAATGAAAGTACAACTAATTGAAGTCTGTTGACTTACTTGGTCATTGAAAGATCTTGGACTGTTTGTACATAGAAGAAATGCTGTAAGATTGAGTGTCCAAGTGGGTCCACCTTGATGAACCAAGATTGTGCTAATGTAGTGAATTGTAAATATTTTATTCATATTTGTAGCTACTAGTAACTGATAAATGTCCATTCTTTCACGAGTAACTTCATCTTAATGCTGCTGTTCAGCTTGAGGCTCAATAAATAGCATTACATGTTCTCTCTATTTACAAAATCTGTGTTTTCTAGAGATTACCCCTATTGTTACCCATTGCAGAAAATGGGAAACTAGACAAACAAGGTTGCTGATTCAACTTCTGGTTTATTTTCTTTCAAATGATTACAAATCCAAAATCATTCACCACTGTCTCTAATTTGTAAAACTGATAGAAACAAATTATTATACCTAAAAAAATATTTGTAGTAGTTGTTTGTATACATTTTGTATTAATACCTCCATGTTAGTTCTGAAGAAGCCAGAGGATCGAGAGGAGTGTCGGTAGTAAAGGTTAGAGAAATTGTAGAAGCGCATCCAGGATAGCTGCTCCAGAATCTGTTTCTCCATATCGCTGGTAAACCATGAGGTCATCAGGTTGTAGGGCTCATGGGCTTTTACTTTGATTGGTTTTGTCAATGGTAGAACCAGAAGAGCTGATCTGGCTCTGTTTTAAAATCAAAACAAATCTTAATCAAAGTTCACTAATAACAAATATTAACTAGCTCTCCTATTTCTGTCAAAATATCGCCATGTTTTCTCAATTTATCTATGTTAACTTTTTGCTCTGTAAATCAATCTTTGCAAATTAAAAGTGACTCAGTAGTTGCACTAAAATTATAACTGATAACACTAAGTGTAACAAACAAATTATAGGAGTAAATTGTTTCCCTCATTAGAAATTCTGATGAGGAAATTATTGGATTGTTTTGTATGGTACATATATTTTTGCCATTCAAACCGTAACTTAAAAAAGTGCTACTAAATTAGGTAGCGAAATTATTTGTTTTGAACAGTAAAATTAATAGTAAAACTGTCATTGTATTGAAATTTAAGATGAATAATTAATAAAAGTATTGATCTGTAGATACAAATTTTACAATTAGAATTTGTTAAACTTTTCATGTTTGGTTTTAGACATTGCACTACCTGGATCGTTTTGATCAACTCCAGTCCAAACTGTAATACTGCTGTTATTTACCGCACAAAGGGTTAAAATTGTATACTACAAGTAGTGAAGTATCGTCAGTTAATTCTTAGTATGCTATAAACAAATTACCTATACTATACTGATCCAATATAATAGTTATTTAGCAAACTAAGGATTAAAAAGCTACATGACGTATTATTAGTTGTATACTAAATTAATTTGAGGATTTAAATAGTAATAAAATTTATTAAAGCAATAAATAAAACTAAATATGCTACACTAGGTAATTTACTTCACTTGTGAAAAATGTGAATAGATAAAGTATTGATTGATTGATGGCTGCCATTCTAAACATTTTCTTTGTTTAAATTTGAGTTTTTATTTATCATACATGATATGTAACTTGACATATGTGGACAACTAAAGGTTTTCCATCTTGTGCCTTATGGACATTTATCATTAGGCAAAGACTCATTATATTACATAGACTTAACAGGGGCGCATCACAAATATCCGAGTTATGAATGTTCAAAGTTGCAATTTTATTGAAAAGCGTCTAAAATTGGTACCCTTTTTTTGTAAGTAAATTGTTTGTTTATATGACTAAACACAGAAATAAACGTTATACTCTAATGTAACTCCCGTTGTTGTAGCTCTATTATTAGTTTGTGGTCAATTACACAACTTCAGCACAAGACATCAAGATCAGCCATGGTCTTGATTTATGCCTTAAACTTAACCTATTTAACTCAATATTCTGTCTCATAATGTTATGATTGCACATTTAAAATTAAACACACTCTATATAAACTGCATTTGTTACATAAGATTTTATTTATCCCTGCCTAAACTTCCTGGTGATTAGTAGTAGAGTTGTTTTACTATAAACTTTAAGCTGATCTTTACCCTCCCTTTTACAAGTTGAGATGTACTATAAAATAACGATTTAATGACCTTATATTTCAAAAATATCCGTTGGAGACCCCCTGACACCCCATCCTACTGAGCAGGGAGCATTCTATATCACAACCTCTAGTGTTTCAGACACCCCCCCCCCTTCCCCGAGAAGATTCTAAGTTGAAAAGGTCTAAGATCAGAGAACAAATTATTATATCTGGCAAATTAGATTTACTTATTAACAATCTCAATCTACACATAACATAGCTATGGTGGGAAGGATTGATTCAATGTGAATTGTCAGTTCAGTTCCATTTCACCTTCCACTTAATGAAGCGTCTGAAATCTGATGTGACAGACTTGACTCCTGGAATCTGGAGTCTACATTTGTCTGATAAAAAGTATTGGTAACAAATAAGCCCAAAATGAACACTTTATATTGTTTTGACATCAGAGACACATAGACTACAAAATAAAGTGTAAATTAGATGAAGAGGTATTCTCATTATCTCATCAGTTGCACAATTTTGTTGTCTATTCAGACGGACATGGGCTCAAGATTCCAGGAGTCAAGTCTGTTACAGCATTATATTTCAGATGCTGCATTAAGCAGAAGGTAAAGTGGAGCAGAACTGAACATTTGAATCTCAATCTACTACTTAATACTCACATGTGGGAATACAGGGAGTCTTGGGAGGTAGCCATTGTACGGACTGAGGATGCAACAAACTGTGCAACAGCCGGGCTGGGCTCATACCATGTGGAGATTGCTAGTCGTTGCCACACTGCAATCCCTGGGTCAGAGTAGACCAGCAAGGCTACTGCAGCAAGTCTGGTCCCTATAGGCAGGCTGTAGTTGTGGTACAGAGACATCAATACAGGCACTACCTTGGGGCTCTTGTGTATCACTTGGTATCTGAAATAATTGCAATGAATTAGCTCTGAGATTAGTGAAGAAACACATGGGAATGTGAATAGATAATGTGTGGAATACTTAAGCAGATATTTTGCTTGCAACACAGGGCCAGTGGTTTTGTACCCATCCTAGCTCTTATCCATTTTAGATGTTGATTAGTACCTTAAGCTACAGTTGAGTGGTTACAGGCAACATTATTGGAATTATCACTATCAAATAAAACAAACTATAAAATAGTAGTAAATGCCATTAGAAAAATACTTTCCAATATAGTTTATTTTTTGGGCGAGGCCTTTCAAAACCAAAGGTTTTATCATCAGGCGACTCCATTTGGAAACTATATTGGAAAAGTATTGTTTTAATGACATTTACTACTATTTAAAAATTTTCCCCAATTGCTCCAAGAATCTTCAAGAAACAAACCATGTCTGAAAGAAATGTTACAGGATGGATTTTTGATCCTTATTTTTAAGTGGGTAGCATCCATCACTAGAGGAATGCTGTGAAAGGAAAATTTCCCTCTATTACCAAAAATTACCTCTACTAACATATGTATCCTCTCATTTTCTTCACACCTCGTTTTTTAAGAATAGAGTAAGATCTAGATAGTTTTAAAAGGAAGCTTAAGGTATTTTAAACTAGAAAAATGATTTTATTCTGTACAGGACAATGTCATGTATTATGTTAGTTATTAATAAATTAAATATTATGTTTGGATGGTTATTTTTACGCAAGCTAATGCATGTATTTATGTTTCATGACAATAAAGAAGTTTTGACTTTGACACCTCATCATTAGTAAGTATGTTGTTAACACACCAAAGCAATCATACTATATTACTTAAGCAAACTAATTAAGTTTTAGGTCTAATTATTTCTCACAAATGAACTACAAAGTAAATATTAAATAAATTACTACACAGATAATATCAAACAAAATTTGGAGAATAAAACACAATTAAAAAGTTAGAGATCTTCACTTTTATACAGACTTGGCTAGTTGTTGCCTGTTGCAGGAAATGAGAAAAGAATGTATAATGGATGACGTGTTGTATAAAAGCTCCTTACAATCAGAGGTTAAAGGAATACATTTATTTTAATGGTCATTTATTTCTCATTATAGACCCCTGTTTTTATAGACAGGCATTCTACAATTTCAGGGGCAGCTCTAGGGCCATGCAACCCATGCCCCCTTACAGAGTGCTGCTTACAGAATGGTGCCAAATCAAAGGAAAGATTACAATATACACTACATAAATAGATATTAAATTTTCAATTCATTAAATCTATATCGAAAGTTGATAGCACTCCATAGTATCACTAATTCAATGGATTCTGGAAAGCTTCTGTGCTACAAGTATTACTTTCTTTCCTTATTCTTCTGAAAATTAAAAACAGACTCGCCTGGTGATTCAGTGTGACCACCCTGCTCCCTTCCTGATTGCACCCTGTCCCTGGTTTTGAAGTTGATTGAATTCAAGACCTAACAAATAAAATCAAACTACTTATTTATGTGTGATTGTAGCAGTGTATTCAGTGTCCCCAGATGCCTTTCTCCCTAAATATAATTCTGTCCACTAACAAAGGTTTGTACCTTCTTCCACTTATAAGTCTAATATGAAATAAAATAGAACATTTTATGAATTTTTGATTTTAAGAACTAAAATATGTATATTTATTTATGAGTGGTAAGATTGCATTACTTTCTCCTATCTAAACTTCTATCCAATCGATTACTTATTAAAAAGGGATCTGGCTGAGCTAACTAAATTAAAATAATTAAAGACTGTATGAAACTCTGATTACTTTAGCAGGTAAGTTTGCACGTTGTAACAAAATGAAATGAAAACTGTCTTTGCTTGTAGAGGCAAAGTTAGGACTTAAAAGTCCTCTCTTCCACTTACCCTCTGAACACAAATAAAGAAAATAAAATATAATCCTTCCTATCACAACATTGAAAATGGCATGTAGAACTAGAATTGCGTTCAGTAATATATTGCATCAAGGATCCAATATAAAAATTTACATTTTCAAATTAAAATGTAGTATATTGATTAAATTATAAAAATGTCTTTAATACAATAGGCAACTAATAAAATTATCTTATCCTTATCCTCATACTGTATCATGATACTTAGAAGCTTCTACTGGACTATAGTGATTTGAACTTTTACATTTAATTATTTGATTAGAACCCAATTTCTTGTTGTTATAAACATGTTTGTGAATACCGTAGAAGTTTGTAGAATAAAATTAGACATAAATTTAAATCTGGCATTATTTGTTACATGATTGATTGATATAACTTGTATGTCTTAAGCTTAATAATTAGTTAGAATTATTACAGCTAGAATCTTATTCAGAAATATTTCTGGAGCTGACTATATAAGATTGTATGAAGTAAATATGATCGTTAGTTCAGATTATCCACTGCTACATAATAGATAGCATCAAGCTAATAAAATATTAAGTAGGTGATAAGTATATATAGTCATTGGTTGAAGAAACTGTTTTTGTACAGTTTCTGGGTGATAAAAATCTGTTTAAATATTTCTATAAATTTTGGTATACAGTTTAAAAACAACCTGTACTACAATACTAAAGTCGTAAATCTTCTATACCCTCCTTATAAATTATCGGTTTGACCCCCAAATTTAAATTTTGCTGTGTAATTGCATAAATTGTGAACTCCTTCTCAACTTTCCACTCATAAAAAATACTTGTACTGAAACTGCCTAGCTGTTTTAAAGTTTGTCATTGTGGTCATTATAGAGTGAATATTTATTTGAAAAATGAAAATATATAGTACCAAAAAATAATTATTATAGAAGGGTCAAAAAATAGAAAGGGTGGATGGAGAATGGCGGATTTGGGGTGAAGGTGCTGAAATAAGTTACTGGTTAAATTTCTCTCTAGGGTGGCCCCTGTACAATTTAAATCTGTACTTTCTTTCATGAATGAAGTAACTTGTTTGTCTCAATTACATTTTTCCATATAAAACATTACGCAAATAATTTCACAATAATATTCTTAAATATTGAATTCCTTTGCTAATTCCCGCCTGAACTTTCATGCTCCACTTTAGAGTTTTCCTAATGACCAGTTATACATCCCATTTAGATATTCCTTTGAAACGTCTTGAATTAAAATTGCTTCTTTCAATCACTTTTTGGTTGGCTAACTTAGATGTTTTGTGATAAAATAAAGAACTCTGGCACAAATCACACAGAGGACAACATTAACTCTTTTCTTTGAGCCAGGGTTTGTAGTTCGTCAGTGAATTCTTCATTCACTTTTATGAATCAAGAGAATACTGATGCTATTATAATCAGTGGGTAGGTTCTGTCACCAAGATCAATGTCTGGATCACAAATACTAGGGTACAATAAAAAGGTGTTAACAGTTAAGTGACTGATGTTTTTTGAGTGTCAAGTCTCTCTCGACTATTCTTACAGTATATATGGACAGGTTAGTTTCTTCCCTCTACGGAAGGTTTCCAGCACAGCCTTTCCCTTTAGACCATTCCCGAAGAGACTACTCAGAATATCTGCCATTATATAAAAGCATCAAAAGTGTCAGCATTAAGAACATAGCAGAGACAAATCTCGAGTTGGTAAAAGGAGTTTCCAGATGTGGGAAAACCACTATTATAATCAATTATCACAGGGAAGGTGATCTTGTGCTGTTTCCAATCAAAGATAGATCCATTGATATCAGCAAGTGTATAAAAAAAGTAATATAAAGAAATGCCTCTTGAGGAAATGAGAGACTCCTGTTGAACCTGTCCTGGCCTATCCAAGTAATAAATTCCATGGACTACCAAAACAAGAAAGGAAAATACAGGAGAATAATAGTAAACAAGGTCTTGATGTTGGATGCAGGAGAAATAATCTGCAGGTGCACATGCTAGAGTCTTAGAGTGGTTTTCACAGAGCATAAGAACCAAATACCTTTCATTAACAAGAAATAACCCCATAACCTTAATTATTTTGAAATTCTCAAAATAACAGAAGCAAACTGAGTCCTTAGCCATTCAGACTACTGATGCACAAGCAGTGTGGAACATCTTTTCTCATCCTAACAAGTTATGATAACCGTTAATCCAGAGAGCAATTAAACAATGTCAGTATGTTCAGGAGGTATTACCCACCTGCAGATAAAAAAATACAGATACTGGGTTCTTGTATTTCACTAATCAGAAACGTTTGCTCTTAGGAAATTAGGATCTTAATGCCTCAACTATTCATGAATTTCAAGAAAGTCATGGAGAGTATATTGCATTACAGTGATCCGAATATCTGGGGAAAAAAGAGATCTACAAACCCCTGCAGTATTGCTTGATTGTAATATACAGACATACAAGGACGTGCTAGCTTTGGCTGGGCCCCGTCATGTCCCATCACCGCTTCCCCCCCCCTCACGGTTATCCCATTGACAACATCTTATTATTTTGTATATAAGATTTAATATATGTTACTAAAAATTAGTACATATCGAATTTACATATTTAGTCTATAACAACGTGACAGTTATTAGATTAAGCTCTCATCTGTCGACACAGTCCCTTCTACTAGAGGTGTGGTGGTGCCCGGCCCCTTGTAAAATTGTACAGAAAGTTCAGATTTTACAAATCACTTTATTTTCAGTAACATTTACAAAGCATACAACGTCAAGTGCTCACAGAGCATGTTCGACTAAATCTTTTGCATATTGTCAGAAAAAATCGGTCTTAATACGGACCAGGACATACAGAGTCATTTACCAGCTACACACCAATTCTTGGAGGAGCCCAGACTCGATGTCCATCTCAGGTGGGGGAGTGTAACACCAGATGAAGTGCCTAGTATAATATCTAGTCTTAAACCATCTAGAAGTAAAGATATCTACCACATGGCTAATGACTATAAAATCTATTGCTGATGTAATTGTTTTATACTTGAATTTGTGCATAAATACTTGTCTACATGGAGGCACATTTCCTGACCAACTGGAGTTATAAAAGGTTGTATCAGTTTTTAAGAGGGACACAAGGAGGATACAGCTAGCTATAGGCCTATATCCTTGGTCCCTGGCATAGTAAAGATTGTGGAAGTGGCAGTCAAGAACCAGATTGGTTCTTACTTTGAGACGAATCAGTTGCTGACTCCTACTCAGTTTGGTTTTAGGTCTGTTATGTCTGCGGTTGGCGTGGTCTGTGGCCTTGTTGATTTAATACTGAAAGGCTAGTTGTTACAATTTCTACTATGTGACCTAAGGCATTATGTGATATTTTAACACTAAGTGAACATTGGATACAGCCAGATTGTATATACCTGTATGATACAGCATTGTCTCCATGTGTTCTAGAAACCCTCCATTTATATGAGTTGATAGTTCAATTCTCATAAAATCAGAACTAGAGTGTACTGTGGAATGTTTCTGTGTATATGTTGTTATATATTTGAAATATCAGCCCCTCTTCCGAATTAAAAAGTTTTTAGTTTTATCTGTTTATCAAACCCCAAATAGCAAATTTGGATTTTTTACATTTATTAGAATATTTTTAATACATTTAAACAAAAAGCACCAAAATTTAGGATAAACATTAATAGGAGATTTGAATATTAACATTAAAATAAATTCATCTGAAACAGAGTCTTACTTAAATTTGTTATGATCTTTCAATCTGTATTGTTTAAGTTATGAAAAACCAGGTAAAGAGCTTGTTTAGTATTACAAATCTAAAAACATACAGTTAAATGACAGGTGATTCAGCCAAACTTGTTGGACCACTCATGCATTCTAATTGCATTTTCATTGGCTGGGATTTCAAATGGTTAACATGTTAAAGGCTATGTTACAAAAAAGAAGAATTTTGACACCTCTATCAATTAATAGGTTTATGAAAAAAGTTATTAAAATAGATTGGCGACAACTATTTCTATTTTTAAATATTGATGATGCTTTCAACTATTTTCTTGTATTAATGTTTTAACTAGTTCTTATGAAGAATGCTGTTAAGTTAAGGAAATTAGAATTAACTTTTGCTATTGATGTTATATCGAAAACAAATGTTAAAAGAAACAATATCAAAGTGCCATGGATTTCTGAAATATTTATGTTTCTCGGGATATAAAAAGTATTTTTAAATCTAAATTGATCCAAGAACTGGATATACTAGAATGTGTTTGAAGTTAAGCTCTTCAAGGAGTGAAGATTATTTTGAGTCATGAAATAAAATTAGTAGTCATATTGTAGATATAATTTTAGAACCCATTAACTTCTTTGCTTAATTCAATGATATCTGGAGAGGCCTTCCCAAGTTTATTAAAAATAACCAAAGTTGTTTTAATTTACAAGAAAAGATATAAACCAGATCCATCTAGTTATCATCCTATTTTATGGGTTCCAATATTTAGTAAGATCTTGAATATTATTTCAAAGAGCAGTTGTATAAATATATTCTTAAAAACAATATATTTTGTTAAGAACAATTGGGATTTCTTCTAGTTCTAAATACAACAAAAGCCGTTGAATCAATAGCTGATAGTATTTTGTTAAATTTTAAATAAACCTCATCTGCAAAATTAATTGAACAAAAGCATCGTACTGAATAAATCATAAACTACTTTCGAATAAACTAAAAACTACTGCTATGATTTACAAAATAATGAGTTTAAATTCTTGTCTCCTTTTTTGGGTAATAGAAAAAAAATGGTTGTCACAGGAGAGAAAAATCAAGCTTTAAAAGCATACACATAGGAATACCTTAGTGATTAGTACTGAGTCTTTTCCTATATGTCACATAGTTCTGTTTTGTATGCAGATTAGACCACTCTCGTAACTTTTTCATAAATATATAGAAATAACTAATAACTGATTGGTATATATTTAGATAGCACATTAAGTTTGGATTGTTATACTGACATCCTATGTAAGAAATTATCTAGGCATTTACCCTTTATATAAATAAGGAATTGTACAGGTTAAGATACGTTAAAAATAGCTTATCATGAAGGTTTTCACATTTGAGACATGCTTTATTTAACTGCTTAAAGAATTATGAAGAATATTCTTACTAGACAATCATGTCTTCCTATATAGAATTCAAGGTAACCCTGGCTAAAATAAAGTTCTTCCTAAAAATGTTTCACCATTAGACACACAAGAGGTTACAAAGTAAAAAAAAATAAACTGTTACATATATTCTTTGTTTAAAGTCTGTTATTGACGATGGAAGCCTTAGGAAGATAATAGGACATTTGTCATTGTTATACTCATACATTACAAAAAATGTATAACATTGTGTTTCAAGAATTGAAATCTGACCTCTTCGTCAGTTGTTGAAGACCTGTGGAAGACATACCTCCACACATGATGAAGAGGATAAATTTCAATCCTTGAAACGTAGTGTTACATATTTGTAACAATAACAAATGTCCGAAATTGTGTTACTGTTATATCTAATTGAAGAAATAGCACAAACTTTCATAATCCTCATTGAGCATGGTCTAAACACCAATAGTTCAAGGGAGCAATGTACCCAAAAAATTGAGTTTTTGAGAATAAAATGTTATTACATATTTTTGTTTCCAAATAGTTTTAAGTATTAATACAAAAAGTATTAAGCATTGGTTTTGCATTTTCAATGTCAAAAGTGTGTCTTTTAGATTAAAATTCACTACCGCGCAGAGCTGATTTTTCTCCTTCAGGTGTCTATTGGAAGCAAAACGCTTCATATTCATAATATATCATATATAAATTCATTACTAATGTGCTTTATTTCTGTATTTAGTTTACTAGGTTATTTGCAATGTTTTACCATATTCCAACTTTATTTTTTGTATACTGTATGTACCTATTGAATCAAACAGTTGGCCAGCAGCTGTCACTGATCAGCTGTTAGTTGTTGTACCCATATATAACCTTACTTTGTGACTGATTCACTGTTCATGTTGTGTTTTGTGGTTCAGTTTAGTGATTTAGTTTAGTACTTTTGTGTTAGTCATGAAGCAATCAACTAAAAACAGTATTCAAGAAGTAAAGTTGGTAAGAAAAACAAAGCTGCATAGGCATCAGCAAATGTGAATGTTGGCAAAATGTGAACAAATCAAAATGAAAAAATTTAAAAAAGAAGGTGTTACCTATGGGGCTGGCCTCTTTTAACTGCAAAATATGTAAGTAAAATGTAAAATACCAAATACAAAGCAGTTTATGTAAATAGTCTTACTTTTTCATTATAAATAAACATCTGAAGTTTTTTGTAATTTACTGTGTTTGATTTTCCTGTGTTTTCCATCACGTTTACAACATAAATTTTTTATTTTTTGAGCTAGAGAGGTAAAATTTTGTACATATGATCTTCAATATATTTTGCACGAACTGTAGCATGGAAATCAAAATATTTTTAGCCATACTCCTAACATAATTTTTTGCATTCATCGAAAAATTATAATGTAACAAAATTTTAATTATATGTCAGTTATTTATTTTTTACAACAAATCAAAAACCATACTACAGTTTGTATAGCTATTTATTAGCTTTTAAAAAATGTTTTAATCATTGAAATAGGTGCAATACAAAAGGAGTTATGCTGTAAAACTAGAATATTTAATTTTTTTAGACCTTCCACCGACGGAGTGGCGGTAGGGGGCTAATAACACATTTTCTTTTTAGTTTTGTATTAAGGTACACTTTTATCAATAAAAAGATTTTTTAGAAAAAAATATTTTAAAACATTTCTTGGGTACATTGCCCCCTGAAAAAAAATAATACCTTTTTTGTGACTTAAAGTTAAGTAAGTGAAAACTTTAAGTCACTTAATAGCACATAATAGCAGGACAATTAATTCGAAATAACATAATTTCAAGATTGGTGGAAAGCACCGTACTCGAAAGCTTACAAGTGGTTACAATGGGAGATACAAATATTGAATTTAGACAGAAAAACATTAAGAGTATAGTATAAAAGGTAATTATGTGAGGGTATGTAAGGTCGACAAGAAAATGTCAACTAATCATACATCATCATGTAGGTCAACATGGAAATTTTGATTGACATACAAAGGTAAATCCTTTAGGATAGCGTCACATCCCAGGATGGTCATGTTCGAGGGAAGTAATCCCCTTCCATCAGCAGGGTTAAATCATTAGCTTAAATCATTCATTTAATGATAGTTCAAAGACAAAAAGTGGTGCAGGCTGATCTTGGAATTGCAAGGGTGAAATTAGATAGTGACAACGCTGCTATTATAGTATATGCTTTACAGATTATTGCCTACAATAGAGGGCTAATAAAATAAACATTTTCACGGATGACAGACATTATTAAAGAAGTTTGATTCCTATGTAGTTAATTCCACACTTGTCTGGGAGTTACTAGCAAGTCAACTCTTCTCTTGGGAGGATCAAAAAGTCACTAATGAGGAAAGTGGAAGGAGATCTGTGGAAAGTATAAGCAAGTCTCTGTTAATTAAATACATGTAATCTTAGTAGCAAATATTACTCCTACATGGAATGAGTAATTCCTGCAATTCTTGAAGTCTTTTGTACTTGTTACTGCATTACATATTGCCATTAATATTGACTTATAATTATTTATTTTATAAGCTAGCAATTACTCAAAATCTTGGAATTAAAGGCATTTTTCATTTAAGAAGAAATCTAAAAATGTTCACTGTAGACTGTTTCCAAAGCTTAAAATATAATTAAATATAAAAACCATGATATACTTTAATAGTAGTATAGTAGTATAGTATTTCTCACCTCATTGCAAATACAGCAGAGGTCTGGAGATAAGATGAGTACTGTGAGTTGTGAACACATTTTCTCAGTACTGCTATGGTTTCTGGGCTTCCAACATTCCCAATGGCTTGGATGTACACCCGGCGGAGGTTAGGATCAGAGTCCATTTGTTTCTCCAGCCACGTAATGTAGCGTGCAGTAATTTCATTGTCACACTCCGGCCGGACGATTCTGCTGAACATGTGTTGTCTTGTCTTGGAGTTTACACATGCCACTCGCACCAGATTGGACATGGCTAGCACTGCTGATGACACCAACACCTGGTCATATCTCTTGCTGATTTCTTGTACTGTTTCCTGTAAATCATACAATTTTTAGCTGGTTCAAATATAAAAAAAAACCGGTTGGTTTTTATCAATGAACATTGTATTTTATTAAATTTCTAATAAAAACAATTAAATCATACTAATCATTCTTTCCACTGATAATTTAGACAAAAAGACTTCTTGGAGATTATTTCATCTGCTTGACATGATAAAAAAAGTATCTATTTTGAGAAACAACTTCCTTTTAACCCTTTGAGAGTAAATGTCCTACTGGTTGGGTCATTAAGAAATATTTGTTATTTATTAATAAAAGCTGTTTTACCATTCATAATCCACACACATGGAAAGCTTATAATTGGCTTATAATTTTCAAATGTAAGATACATTTTTAAAGGCGTTTGTCAGCTGTTATTAAATTTTTATGTACCATTTTCTTGAAACATTGTGGGTTTAATTATAAGCAAAATTACATTAATTCATCAAGTTATTTGATCTGACACTTACTTTTAGGTTTTTTAGCTTTGTAAGATTTATAAACATATAAATCCAACTTCTTATACCTTACACTACTACTTGGGGATCAAGTTTAAATTTACCGATATCCTATTGAGTCTAAAACACAAATAACTTCACAGATTATAAACAACAGACATTTCCCTCAGTTGTTAAACTTTTTTAAATTTCAATTTAGTTAATTTCAATAGAATATAAATTGTTGATATGAGAAAATAATGTACCTACTAATTCTGATTGGTAAAGATACACAATTCTCAACTCACTAATAATAAATAAAGATAGTATTATGTCTAAACCATGCTACTCATTGTTAAACGTCTTAAGTAATGAGTATTTATAATAACTGATTTGTAATAACATCTGGTACACTGTATTGAATGGTATAAAATTTTCGCGAATAAGAAATGAATTACATTAACTAGCGCTAATTTGTTTGTAGTATTCAACTAGTGCTCTGGTTGAAAAAGAAGGGGTACGGTCACATTAGAAAATGTAAATTCGAAATATGTGAATTTGTACCAGATACCATGTCCCACGATTTTTTAATTGAGGGAGGGTGTATTATGTACCGATCTACCAATACCCCACCACTCTGTGTTCCGGTACGACTAAATTTATAATGCCAAAATTGGTGCTGCCTGTAGATGTATTTGGTGCTGACCCATATCAACCCACCATGGCCACAATCTCTTTCCTGGCAAATAGCAAATAAAAATGCCTTTATTTATACCTTTACATTAAATAAGTGTAATATGTTTCATACAAGACCAAATTATTTGAATTTTTGTTGAGAATAATTTAATTGCTTTTTTATTTTTTGTTAATTGATAAAACAAAGTTGTTTGTTTTCAAAAATCTCCTAGTTTTTTTAATAATTACAAAATAAATGCATTCATGAAGCCACACTTAAGAGAATACAAATGAATAGGTTACCTATTGGGCGCACAATCCTTTTGTTGGAAATTAGCACCAACTTGTAATCTTTAAGAACTTGTGCACCTGAAAGGAACATTTCATCACAGAAATTTAGAATGAAAAAGTCGAAATTTATTTTGTTCCTAGTTATTCCTTAACACTCAAATCATATTATTTTGTCTGTTTTATTGTGACCATTAATACAAAAATTGTATTATTGTCATATTCTGCACCTAATCAAACATAGTTAGTGTGAAATTTATAACTTACAAACAAATCTTGCATATAATATTTGGAAGGTGAAATGACGTGTGATGGAAAAGATGTCATAATTTCTGCAGCTTCTTCACTATCTACTTGTCTGGACAGGATCCAGTCCTTGATCATCATGAGTGCAGGGTAGGTGCCACACATGACCACCACATCTCGGAACACTGCCCTGTGGGTTTTACAGTTTTACTATATTACTTCATTACAGCATTATAAAACGAAGACAAAAAATAATTTAATGACAATTGATAAGGTTTGATGAGGTCGTAAGAACTCACCTTTCACTGTTCTTCACGTTACTAGTGGAACTGCTGTGGATTTCAAACACTTCTTCTTTAACAGCAGACAGTTCTGGGAAGGGAAGAGTCCTGCAGATCTCTACAGCTCGGGTGAATTTTTCCAATATGTTCTTCTCTGGTAGGATATTGGTGTTTTCCAAGTCACTGGCAATGTCCTCTACCACTTGCTTTAGTTTAGGGCCCATACAGGGTAGGTCAAATAGACTTCGATGACCCTCGGCAAATATGTTAAAACGTTGATGAGGAGGACTGAGTCTACTCTCATTTTGGTCCATCTTTTCTGATACATTGTCCTCGTGTACAATGTCAGGGTATGTATATATGATGTCAGGGTATGTATTTCCTCTTTCCTCAATAGATTCTCTCTTGTAAATCCTTCCAAACTTCCTCCTGATATCACGCTTATCTTTGTGAGCTTTAATCAAGGGTTTGTGACCTAATTCTTGGCTTAACTTCTCTTTTAATTGTGACTCCTCTGAAGGTTCCTCATTTGACTCAGTGCCAGAGCCCTGACAGTGCTGAGCATAAGATTCCTACAATCAGTAGATGCAAAATGAGAAAAAACATGATTAAAATACAAAATAGACATATAAATAAGATAATGTACATTAAAAATATTGTACATTATTTTTCTATTTTAATTTTTCTAAATTTTGAACAATGTTTGCTGGTATTGATAAAAAACAATAGTCTTATTGGGAAATGATCTGTTAGGACCTTGAAGATTTGTACAATGAAAAAGAATAATTAATTTATATATTTAATAAAAAATTAATTATATTATTTTTTAATACATTGTATTAAAAAGTAGTCTAGCGCAGAATTTCTTATAAATGTAAAATGCTACTATTTAGTATTTATAAAGAAAAATGTTGAATGCTTACTTTGAGCAAATACAGTATTCATTTTTTATGTAAATTAAGTCTAGTATTGTTTTTTTTTTTTTCGTGAGTGAGGCTTTTCTGTTTAGCTTACTCTAGACATTCCCAATAGATAGCCAATATGTGCATAAACATAAAAATCAGAGTAACGGAAATTTCACCTGGTCAAGGGTGAACAGTACATATAAACTGCTTAGATCACAGACAAGAACGCTATCTTTAATAATAACAAAGATAAAAATTTGAACACAGTAAAACTCAATAACTGCGTACCGTACATCAAAGATATGTGAAATAGAAAACGCCATCCCTAAGTCTTGATCTACTGGACAGATGTTATCACATCAGATATTAAATCATATTATCATTGGAAAATAATACACGTATTGTTGAATGAGCAGATGTAAATGAATGAAGCCTTCTGTCTCCACTGGTGAAAGAATTCAATTGTGAGTATTTTTCATGAACAGGATCCCAGAAGGAATAATAGTAAAAATACTCAACATTATTATCCTTACAAAATAAGAATGATTCAGTTCAAAAATTCCCGGTAACCATTGCAGATTTTAAAATATAAAAAATATAACATTTAACAATCTAATACAGAAAAAGAAGGGGTCAAGGTGGTGTGCTGAAGAATTACATTTCCATTGGGTGCACACTATCAGGAGGTTAGTTGAGAGGTAGAGGCTATTAAACCGCCTTGAGGATGCTATCCCAAGACTGTCCGTGGTACAGTGCATATGTGGGAGGCACTGTAGCGTGGTAATGAGCCACATCCTGTACGAGGTGACCCTGCTCTTACAGAACACGGCAGATCTTGTTGAACAATATCCCTGGTGGTCGACACCAGCAGCCACCAGTATTGGCATGGAGCCAAAGACAGTAAGAGTTGGTTGGGTCCATGGCCGGGTATCTTCTGGCGTAGTTGGAGTGCAGCGGAACGGCAGATGTACTGGGCTCTGCGGGGGGCAGCAGCCCTGTGGGGATTGCTGTCACAGGGCTGAGGTCGTGGGGACCAGAATAGCCTATGTGAAGGAACTGTAGACAATCCTACGGTCAAGTGAAGCGCCAAGGAGGTGAATAGCACTTGGCAGTGGTGTCCTGAGCTGAACTCAGTTGCGAAGTTACTAGAGAGTAACCACAATGTCAATAAAACCAAACAGAGAAACTACCCCAGGTAAGCAAGGCACTTGCTGAATCTCACCTAAGCACACGGGCTGGCTGGTGTGAAGATTCTGAGTGCACCAATGTGATATTCACAAACCAGGCAGAGACAGAGGAGGCAAGGAAGGAAGGGAGAGAGCGGAGTTCGAACGCTCTATTCTACAACAGCACTCAATGTATATTAGTCTTAGTAGGTCCCCTTGCTAGAACCCAACAAAGAAGTCGAGTAACACTGAAAATACCAAACAGGACATCAGCACAAGCACAAAGGTGGAGGACCAGCCTGGTAAAACAACTTTCACATAGAGTCACTCACCAGTTAGAGTAAGGTTGGATTCCTTGGATGATTTTTGAGTGGATAGTGCAGCAGGGAAGAAAAAAAGAAAAGCAGAAAAATCGCCAAGCCTGGAAGACATTCATAGGGAAAAGCAGAAACTTTAGCTAGAATGACAGATAAAATGGGGAACTTTGGCCCATGATTCATGATAATCCAAAAACTAAACGAGAAACCAAGAAGCCTGGGGGAGATTTACAGAGCCTGATGACAGTTTTTAGTCAGTTAGATGGAGAAATGGAAGGGAGTTATATAACAGGCCAGAGAGTGGAATGTGAAAGAGGTCATATACCAGTGCCTTGCTATACAGTTGCTGCACAAACGTAGGTTTTTCGTAATAGTCAGGAGGATACATCATACCAAAGCCAATCGGAACCCGCAGCTGAAGAGATTCAAAGTAGAACTGTTGAAGGTATGAGAGATCCCCAAATCAATACGCTAACGGGAGCAAACTGGCCTGAAAATGCATATAGCAGCACAAACCTATATAGAGGCAGAATATTTGGCACAGAGGTAGATGATACCAGGGTGGTATTTGTAAGCCATAAAAAATATTGTGGGAGCCAGCTGGAAAGAAATCTTTGTTCTCCAGGATACCAAGACTAAAAGGGAAGAAGATTTCATCCCAAGGGGCTTTGATGGTCGAGAGTACAGACTAAGTACAGGTAGAAGGGGAAGAACATGGGCGTCATTTCAGCTTTTTAACTGGGGGTGGCAAGATCTACTGGGGGTATGGAATACCCCCCAGGTGGAGGGGGGGTCCGGGGCCCTCCCCCGGAAAATTGTAAGAAACTGGCTTTAAATTTGTTAGTATTTTAAGCTTTTTCAAGCTATTTTTTTACAAAAATTTTACTGCTAACAACTTAGCCTAAAACAATAATTTTTTAATGAATTGAGTTATTAACTAACTAAACCACAAGGTTCCACAAGTGAGGTAATTATTGTTTCACACACAACTCAAAAGTGTGCCCAATTTTAATTTATGTGTGCCCAGCCCGTTTGTTTTTTATAAAAGGAAAAATCCAAGTAAAACATGATCAAACAAAATTTCACTTTATTCTATGTAACCAGACTGCATCCACAAGTTAGTTTTAAAACAAAATGAAGCCTTCTCTTCTGGCTTGAATTTGAAGTCATCAATTACTTTTGAAATGTCTATTTCTACACTCCTTTCAATAGCCAAAAGGGCTAACGAAGACAACCTCTCCTGGCCAATAGAGTTTCTAGTATATGTCTTTAACCGCCGTAAGCATGAAAAGGATCTCTCACACGATGCCCGAGTTCATTGGAATTGTATAGTACAAACGAAAAAGTTCAAAAAGCATAGGGAACACACTTTTCAAAGATGTTTTTACAAAAACGTCAGCTCTTTCTTGGATACTTTTGCTTCTTGATTCCTCCGTTCTGTTTAAAACAGTTTAGTTCAGACAGAAAGAATGTCCATAGTCTAAACTATAGTATTTACACACATACTGTACACTGGCTGTGTCTATATCACTTCCACCTAGAACTTTGCTTAAGTGGTTAAGTACATCTAGGTTGTTTTCTTGAAGCCTGGCCTCTATCTCCTCGCTTAGGATATCAATAACTGGCCAGAGGATTGAAACTTTGTAGTACTGTTGTACAGATTCAAATGGAGCTTTACTCCCACCACCCGATTTTTGGAGGGAATTTTGCCCTTTCTTGCAACTCGCAGCTCTAAACCCGCACGTGTCAGCAATTTCTGTGCAGTGATTGAACAACTTGGTGAAAAACTCATCTGTTCTGAAGGATTGCAAAACTTCAAGTGTGCTGTTTTTTACAGATTTCACAACTTCATAGGTCACACTGCTTGACTGATGGGTCTTTGACAGTATGTCACATTGTGTTAGAACTCTCCTGAGTAATAGAAGGTCAAATACAAAAGTTTGAAGTCCTCCATATTTTTCAACAAAGCATTGGCTTGTCCACCACTGTCAGGGTCTGTTTCAGAAATCTCTCGTAGTGTCGTAAGAGTGGCATCAAAATTATCAAACAAAGAACGCACTGCTTCGACACGGGCAAGCCCATCTGTATCACTCAAGACTTCAATGTTGCTGTTCCACCACTAAAGCTTTTTTTGCACTTTTTTGAATGTTTTCAAAAAACAGCATGTCTTTTAGTTGATTTCTCAATGAAGTTGTAAAGACTTTGAAGCACAAAGAAGGTGTTTCTTATTGAATTCACGCTTGTGCAACAGCTTTACAATGCACAAGTTCAATATATGTGCATTGCAGTGCTGAATGTACATTGCCATGGGGGCTTCTTGTATAAATTCTAGCTGCCACTCCTTTGTAGGGACCCCTCATGTTCGAAGCCCCATCATAGCACTGAGCACGCAGATGTTTAATATTCAAGTCCAGTGAAATCAAAACGTCCTTAAGTACATTTGCCAGTGTATCGCCATCAGTTCTTCTAGCACGGTAAAAACCCCACAAACGACTCATGAACTTCTAGTTTATCATTAACATGTCTCAAGACAATAGCTACTTGCTCGTGCTTTGCTATGTCTTGGGTCTCATCAGCTATAATGGCAAAAAACATTTGCATCTTTAACTTCTTTGGCAATGTGCAACTTAATTTGTTCCCCAATTATGGACAGAAGCTCATTCTGGAAAGTCGCTGAAGTATATTGAAAATTTTTGCGATGCTCTACAAAGAATTTGTTTACTAAACTATTATCTTTGGAACGAAGCCTCATCAGCTCCAAAAAGTTTCCTCTGTTTTTTGAATCTGTAGATTCGTCATGACCTCTTAGAGCAATAGATTGTCCTCCACAAAAATATCAGGGATTCACACAAAGCCTCTAAGTACAATCTGTTTTCTTGTACTTCTTCTGAATACTTTTGATTTACTTTTTCAATAACAGTGCCACTTTTGTCGGGCTTCTCTTAAAGAACTGAGTTTTAGTGTGTTACTACTTCGATGCGAGTTACTCTTTTTCATGATTCTCAAATACTTTTAACAGCTTTCTTCCATTTGGAAAACCCACTGAGTGTGTAAATACATTTTCTGCATTTTTTTCTTCTGGGCTGTAAAACGAACGGCAGGCAAAACAGAACGCTTTGTCAGTTAGAGGACTGTATTCCAGCCAAGGATACAGTTTATACCACTCTGGCCTAAATTTCCTACCATCCGTTTTAGGGAAAATTTAATTCTCTCGTGGTTGGAATGAGCCTTCCCTAAAAAACGCCTTAGCCAAACCTGGGCCATGAGCAGGATCACGTTTATTAATTACAGTGATTGTCAATTGGTCAGATGAACTAGAGGAACAGCTAGGACTCTGCACTTCATCTGTAGAGTAGTTGTGGTATCTTCATTTGTAGTTTGTGGTTGTTAACTGAGCCGATGACGAATCTAAAAACGTCTACTACAGCCGGTTCTGGTTTCATGTTCCAAAACAACTCCTTCTGGTAGTTCATCTTCTAACCGTTTCTTTTTGTTTGCTGGGCCTGAGCTAAAGTAGGACAGCAACGAACTCTGCCCTTTTTTGTTCTTCTGAGCCTGAAAAAAACCCCATTAAGAATAGCAAAAGAACATTTAAAATAATGGCAAAATGCTACTTAGAACACAGAGTCCTAAACCTAAAATTAATACAAGTCTAATATAACATGCATAGGCTTTGCACAATTTTTTTTGATTGCACAATTGTGGGCGCTATTGTGTGTGACACTATTTCTCATCTCTTTGTTTTGACATCGTTGACCATTTGATAGGGGATTGAAAGGGCAACAAAAAAGATGCCCTGACATTTGACTTCAAGTTTATGGTTTTCATTACAATTTAGGTTAAGAAATTTTAAAATGGCAATCATTTTGAAACTAATGATTGAATTAAATTGGTAATTCTTCTGAATATGGATATTGTATTAGATAAAAACCATGCCAAGTTTGAGTTAAATCGGTCAAAACATTCTCGAGATATAAATAAAAATTTAATAAAACAAAATGGTAGATATCTCAAAAACGGTGTTTTTAAGAAAACCATTATTCTTCATTTTTACTTTATTTTGATTTATCTACCAAAGTTTTGTTTTGTAATTTTGGGAAATTTTGTGTAAAATTTGTATCGGAATAAACACAGCCTAACAGCCAATGAGTAAAACAGTCATAACTTTTTATTTGCATACTGTAAACTGTACTTAAGAAGCTGTAGGCGTACACGTAAAACCCAAGTCTGCCTACATTAACCAGTTTCGAAATAGTTTAAAAATTTGCTATTAATCTGTATTTTTATTACACATAATCTTTTTTTGCCTAAAGATAAAGTTCATTTAGTGCCTTACTCTACGAGTTGATTGTAAAACATGTATTTTAAATAATTGCAAGACCATAAAAGATCTGGATGTTTACTAATTATTTTGTATGACCTTTTTAGTCATTGGCTCTTCGACACAAACGTCTGCAGCCTGACAGCCACGGCATTGCAAAAACAGCTGTCCAAACACAGGAAGGCGGGAGTTATTAAAATGACAGTAACATAACCTAATTAGAGGTATAAGCTGTGAAATTACTTAATTTCAGGTGATTGGATGGTATCGTTGTTTATTTTTACATATATAGGTTAAAGTAGTGTTGCGTAAATGTGAGGTTATATGACATCGGTAAAAGCATTTAGGTGGCCAAACAAACAAAAATAAACCTAGTATTCCATACCGTACTATAAAACAAGCTACTTCCCTTTATATATGAAAAAACTTCTCCTATACCAACCAATTACACCTATAAAATGTTTAAACAACTAAAACCATAACCGTAACAATGCAGAACTAACTGCAGAACTAATAAAGTTAGAAGTTTGAGGTTATGTTTTTTGGGGGCCATTTATTGAAATCTAGTCAGTAAAAAGATTTTCTATTTTTCAGCATTAGGCCTAGTTGGATGTAAACAAAGATGGGGAAACTCCAGAAACTGACCAACACCTAAGTTTAACCTACGAAATAAGAAATAACTGAACTAAACTTACCATCTCTTAGTCCATGCAATCATACGACGGTTCACTTGAAATGTAATTCACATCGTACTGCAACTGCACTAATCGAATACATCTACTGAGGAGTAAGGGTTAAAGTAGGCAGCGCGACACGACAGACGTTGTCTGCTTCTAGCTGTAAAGACAATATACTACAACAGGTGCCCTGTTGCCAAATCTCCCTCGCCAACTGTGTATTACAGAGTTGCCGTTTCCAGACGGCAGACGAGAAGCAGCCTACATTGCTCATTCTCGCTCTTCACGCATTTAATGTTCCTTATTTCATTTCGTAAATTCTACTACACCAATATTTCATTTAAGTTTATGATTTACAAGTTTTTTAAAAGACGTGCTATCTTTCTGTGCTAAACTAAGCAAAATTAATGGAGAATTGATAAAGTTAAAAGGTTCCCTATTGGTAGACTTGTATTTTCCAGTTTTAAGTAAGTTATATGTAAATTATTTAGACATTTACTTCAAAATTTCTGGGGTGGCAAAATACCGGGCTCCACAATTCTGGGTGGCAACTGCCACCCCTTGCCACCCCCAAATTACGCCTATGGGGAAGAAGAGCATAAGATAGCAAATCTGCGCATAATAATGTTGATTGGCTTAGGGCTTGATAAGGATATAAGGTCATACAGCAATGCAGGCATCATAAACAAATTATGAAGGATTCACAAGATAGATGAGGAGAAGTCAAGAATGAGTATCTGGGCTGGTAAGAGACATCATCAAACAGAAGAATGTAGAATCAAGGCAGGATTATCATGACTAAGAGCTAGCCCAAGGGAATGACTGATAGATAGTCGGACAGAGCCATGCAAGAATATCAAAGCTCTGGTGGACTGAAGTAATGCCGTAGGTGATCTCAGTTCCACCAGGTTGTAGCAGAGAGGTTTAGGTTTTAGTGGGTGCAAACCCTACAACACGTTGGAAAACCGCAAAGGACCTGCAGCACCCCCTATGTGTCTGGGAGAGATTTCCTCCTCTCACAAAGTAAAAAAAATATAACAAATGATTGTTATTCTTGTTTAAATCCTGTGCTGTCCCGTTTATGACTAATTTTTAATTTATTATTTTTTATTATTAGTATGGTTTGTGTGAAGTGAGTTTTGTCCTCAAAAAGAGTAGTGGGCATACCCTTAGTCGTTGGGATTTGTTTTCACATATACACTATTGGTACATAAATGAATATTTCTTTCAAAATTGGAATTGGAATCAACACAGAACTCAGGAAGGTACTTTAAAATACATAAATACTATAAATAAATGTGTACTAAGAGTAGGATACATTTTATTTTTTTTATATATGTACTATATACACTAAACAATAAAACAAGCAAAAGACAAAAACATTAATAAATGGAGAAAGAGATTTACATGTTGGCTACTACATTACAAAAAAGCAGTACAAAAGTTAAAAAGGGTTCATAAACTTTGGTTTTTATAGAATTAATAACAAACATAATATAAAAAAATTAAAGTCAACTTGGATAAAGCAATTTATTAATAATATTAAAAAATTTGAATAGAATTTTCCCCATTTTAATTGTCATTAAATGTTTCTTAAAATATAATAAACCAAAATACTCACCCTTTTTGGTGGTGTGTGTGAGTACAAGAGAGTCTTATGGTTCTTTTTGCCCTGAGGAGCACTGAACTTCTCGTCGATGTTATTGATGGAGATAAGAGTAACATTGAGATTAGAGTTGAGAACTCCTTGACTGTTGTTCTGAAGATGCAACTGAGTGTTTATTACTGAACTACTCACAGAACTGAGTAACAGGAACCTGTTCTTCTTGCCGCATCCTATCATTTGAGTAACTGAAGCTCTCTGCAAAGTAACAAATGGTTTTATATCCAAAATGGTGTGAACTGCAGTTTTCTGGTTCATTGTGAGTAATTATTTTTTAGAAATAACTGAATAGTTTAACTTTAAAATATACAGTAGTATAACTGTAACAGAAACACTTCAAATTTATTACCATATGTTTTGAATTTATTAAATAAATGCTAATTTCTCTTTTACTACTGACATTCCATTTAGTTTATTTACTTGTATACAATCATGGAATATACATACAAACCCATTTTTTCACTTATGATAAGAAGCTGAAAAATCGTTGCACTTGGTCCTAATAGGACCTTTGTACTTACTTCCGAAGTGACAGGATACTCTTGTCGAGATCCTATGAGGAGGGATAGCAGGCTATATCTGTCATGTCACCTTTGAAGAGGGAAGGCTAGATCTGTTCCAGCCTCTTGTGTCAAAGGGGGGGGGTATTGGTCAGCACTTCCTCATGTTCAGGCTAGCAACAGTATTTACAGGCATCCTCCACAGTAGACTAGACCACTTTTCTGCCCCAATATTTTGATATTTGTGATAAGTGATGTGCTGTTTCTGGACATCCATAGGGTTGCCTAGATGTAGGTGACTCATACTATTTTGTTGTATACAGTGAGTGTTCAACCGGAAGATATAAACCATTCAGAAATGAGTTCTCCAGGGGGATATATAGCCATATACAATCGTATTTTATATGCATTTACACAATCCAAAACTAATTCATAAAATATCAAATTGCATAGTGTGTGAGAGCGTGATTATGATTTTAAATCACTCAAATGCATTCTGGTGTAGTTACAAGTTACAATAGTTAAAATAATTAATGATATACTTGTCATTAAAATATAATTTTAGTTTCTTTTCATAAGTATATTTTAGGAAGAAGTACTCTAATAGTGTAGAAAATAAATTTTCAGTTGATTTTTGAGTGGGAATCATAAAATATATATTCATTCCTAATGAAATGAAAAAATGAAATATGCCTTTATTCAAGAGGCGGAGTTAGGGCTATTTAGCCCTCTCTACCACTCAACCTCACATAATATACAGATACATGTATACATATGTACATTTAATGACCTTAAACAATAACAAATTACATTTTAAACTAAAATTTAAAACTAACCAAAATATATACATACTATGTAATAATTAAAAATCAAATTTATCAGCTTAATATGTAGAAAAAATTCAAACAAAGATAAATTAAAACTTTTTACAATTTACTGTTTAAAGAATTTCTCGTTATTGCTACATTCATTCTCTCAAACACACAGCCTGACCACAAGCACGCCATGAGCACCGCCACCCGTCACCCCTACACTGACTGTTATAGATCATAGAAATTGTCAATTTTTTACAAAAGTATGTATGTAGATAAAGTTTATGACATCTTAAAACACTTCTTTATTAAATCTGATTTTCGCCAAAAATATATGATGATATAGTGAAAAGTTACAATAATCTTAATTTAGATCAAATGTTCCCCAATTTAAGCTAAGTAAGTGTTTAAGCTAAGTATCATAAACAAGATCTCCACAAAACTCTTTGTTGATACATTTTTAAGAGGAACCAGGAATAAGAATGAATTTTGTAGTTGTGTAAAAAACAAAGTATTTCTTTTACAAAAGATTAAGTATTAATTTTAGCCAAAACTGCCACTTGAAAATGATAGATTGATTATTAATGATTAACACAACAACTGCCAGTAATATTTACTGTTTTTATTGGGATAGTTATTTGATAATATAGTAAAATTCATGAAAATAGTAGGCTAACAGAATACCATCCAAGCTAATTTGCTCCCAATGCCTCCTTGGAGCTACAAAAATAGGATCAACAACAAAGCTAATACATCTACAATACCACATTATCAAGAAAGCCAATACACAGGCCCGTACTCAGACTGGTTTTTTGGACATATTTACAGGGGCCCGGAGGGTGCAGTGGCAGAACATGATGGGGCCCAGACGAATATTTTTTCCAGGGCCCACCAAAGCTGAGTATGGCCCTGTCAATATATATCTACAATGTTGCCTTGAAACTAGCAGTATGTTGACTTTATTCTCAGCAGCTTGAAAGCAGATTTCTAAAATTCTTTAAGTAAGTTCTAATTTTATTCCAGTACTTTCAATTGAAGAAAAGATTATATGTTTGCCTGTGACAGACAATTCTCAAACTATTTTATAGGTGATAATGGACTACTTTATATGTATTGCATATACATCAGTGTTGGTAATTTCACATATAAACCAACACCAAAAACCTTTAACCTTTTTTAAAAGGTTAAAAAAGGTTAAACCCTTTTTTTGAGTATTTGGTAATTCTTCAGCCTTTTAGGCTCATATGTCAATACAGATAAGATAGTTTGGTAATTTCTAACTCAGATAGATTAATCAAATAAACTGGTATGGATGAGAGATCTCTTGGTTTAAAACATAACTTCACCCAAATAAAGGTGGCTGCTTATGTTAATTGTGAATATGTAAATGCATCATGCCATACAGTATAATTTAATCTTATTGCATTAAATAAAAATAAAACTACCAAAATGAAATTGATGAAAGGGACATTATGAAGTTCTATTACTGCTGGGAAAGTGGTAGGATGGGCCAAAAGCTCTTCAATACTGGAATATTTCCTCAGGAACAAACATTAGAGTAAAAGATTTCAAATAATGAGCTGTACTGTTTGAAAAAGTCTACCAATTATGCTATGGATTTTTTATTTTCATAGGGTTTTATGGGGTCGCTTTCATTATTTAAATAGAAACCCATATTTTTCAAAATGGGTCAATTTTGTACATAAAAAAGGAAATTCTTTTTCTAATCCTGACTGTTATAAAACAGCAAAGTGAAACATATAACATAATCATTTTGTCCAAGTATGATACTTTTACCTTGTAAACATTCAGGATTAGAAAAACCTCTCATACAAATTTCCTGTTTCTGTATGTAGAATATAAATCTGCAGCAAAAAATATGGAGTCTCATTTAAAAAATGAAACTGACCCCATAAGACCCCAAGAGTATAAAAACCCTATAACAGAATGGAGGGTCAACCCTTTTCAAGAAGCTGTGGGTCATTTCCCCTGATGGTGATATCTCAGTCCGAATTTCATGAGAACCAGTAATTCAAGGAGTTCCATAAGGATTGGTATTGGGTCCAGTTATATTTTTATTAAACATAAACGACCTCCCACGTGTTGGGTCGAAACCTTCATCTATTCTCTTTGCTAATGATACTACACTAACAGTTATAAATCAAAATTAGACCTCGAAAGTTTATTGGCTCTAACTTCAGATGTAGCAAACTTTTGGTTTTCTTCAAATAGGTTCAAATTAAACCAGATAAAAAGTCACGTTATTCATTGTTCTACACAATCAAGCTATAGAGAAATCTTTAAATGCAAAGATAGAAGGTATGTCTTTTGCAGGACTTTTGGGTTTTGTAAGCCATATTGACTGGAAGTCTCATATTACTTTTTTGGCCAGTAAACTAATCTCCACTTGCTTTGCTTTTAGAGTCTGAAGTCTAATTGTTAATTTTAATATGCTTAAAGCTGTCTACTATGCTTACGTATACTCCACAGAAAGCTCATGGTGGTCTGCTAGGTTGTTGATGTTCACAACATTTTTGTGTTATCTGATAATTAATTATTTTGAATTTTAGTGCACTGAGAGTAACTGAAAAACTTTTAAACTTTCTTCTAAATAATAAAAATTATTCAAACATAATAGGGTAGACTTAAACATATTGAGTTTTTTTAACAAGGTATAATCTTTGATATTGAACATTCTGGGATGGCTTTTTACACCTAAAAGTCTGCAGCTTTATTTTATTATACATTGGAGTTTGGAGAGCAGTGGCAGTGATTTTAATTAAGATTTTCTATAGTAAATTGTATTTATAACTAAATAAACTTTCAATATTTTTTTTCATAGCAATTATAAAATCTAAATATTATAAATATCACAACAGAAAACAGTCTTGCTCAAAACTTGCTACTTCATGCAGTAGTGGGGAAGATTAGTGATATCGTTCTGCCAGAGGCATCAGCATATGTAGCTCAGTGGTAGAGGTTCAGGACAGTTGTGTCAAAGGTTCATGGTTCAAATCTCACTCAGCATAGTTATATTTTTGCTTCATTCAGAGGTGATTTTATTTATTTATAGTTTTTTATAAAACATTTTATTGTGTTTCTTTTAGTTACAAAAATAATATATATTTTATTGGTACATTGAGTTCAAAAAATCAATTTATTTTTCTTTTGTGTACAAAATAAATTATGCCTAAGAAAGGATGGAAAGGAAATTTAAACATGAGCATCCCTCTGTGGTGAATGCCAAAAAAAATGTTGCAATAATTTGTAGAGCTGTGTTATGTGGTAAAGAGTGTCTAACAAAGGTATCTATGAAATGTACTTCACGTACTATAAGATGGAGAACTCACAACAAATAGACAAGTCTAACATCAAGTGGTCTTGTGACAAAATGTATGGATTAACGATCAGAGGATGATGATTCACTGTTGAATCCTTGAGAAAGCAAAACTGACCTAAATGAGAGTGATCCATTCATAAAAATCGTGGAGACTTAGGGCATACTAATGATATTAAATGGAAGTAATCAAAGAAACTTGAACAATCAATTAGAAAATTTACACTTTTGTTGTGGAATACATTAAATGAGGATCTGCAAAAAAAGCTAAACAAGAACTTGAAGATGATTAGGAATCAATATGTCTGTTCTCGAAAAACTATGTTTGTTGCAAAATAAGAGCGAGGAAAATTATTTTGCTTCAAGCTGAAATAAAGAATTAAAGAATAAATTAGTGTACATCTGATGAGGTCTTTTACTGTTGTCTTCAAAAAGTATATCTTGTTAGTAAACGATAAGTTTTCAGCAGTTTTAACTTCCTTTTCTCAAATAATAAGCTAAACTTACCGTACTTTTTAATAACTGTTTAATAATAATCTGTGGTTAACAACGAGCAGAATAAATGTTAATTTTCTTTAAAGGACTGTATTTTACAAATAGTGAGAAGGTTGGGACTTGTTTTTTTCTGAAAAGCAGCTATCTATATGTAATCTCCTAACGATCGTAGTGCTGTGGTGGTCACAATGTGTACTTGCATGAGGTTGTGGAAAGTATTCCTGAGTTAGTTAATGGTGTTCTGTGAGGGACGTGTTCATGGGAGTGGATCGGGGGCGTGGCTTTTTTTTTCTCCCCAAGAATGAATGTTCAGCATAATCTAGTATGCGAATGGCGGTGGGTGGTGGCAACCTGCAGGTGGCCGTGTGCAGCGAATTTGGGCGGTGGTGGTTTTTATTTGTGGGTGGTTGAGAGTTAATTGTAGTTGACATTGTTGGGGAGGTGAGGGGTGGTATTTGGTGGGGGGCGTGGATTGGTGGTGTTGTTGAAGGTTTATTGTTGGTTTTTTTAAGCAGGACGTTGGGTTGGTGTTTTTTTTGGTGTAGTGGGGTAAGGCAGTTTTGTGTTGTAGTAGGGGGAGTTGTAGGAAGGATAGATGAGAAGTCGAGGATGGGGGGAGAATAGGCTTGCGATTCTGCTGGGAGGGGGATGGGGGATGAGGTGTGAGATATGGGCGATAGATGATGGCCAGATGCGTGGGGGGGCTGATGGTGAGACATTGGGGAGAAGGCGGTCGGGGGGGATGGGAGAGGGGGATGGATGTTGTGGATTTTAAGTGGATGGTAGATTAATGAAAGCGGGAATGGATGGGGGAAACGGGGATGGGGGGAATGGAGCAAGTGTGATGGTGATGGATGGGGGTGAGGATGAGTAGGGAGATTGGTGTCCCGTGGTGATCGGAGGGGAGAGGGATTTGCGAAGGAGCGAGGATTGGTAGAGGGGATATCGTTGTGTGTGAGAAATGGCGTACAAGGGAACATGATGTGGAAAAGGAGAAGAATAAAGAGATGGGTTTGGGTGCGGTGGGAATGAACTTGTGTGGAGGACGGATGGATGGAGCTGGGAATGGGGAAGGGGATGTAAGATATGACACGAATGGGTCGAATGAGTGCGATATGATGGTTTGGAAATGGATTTGGGGTTGGACGATGGAGGGTGGAAGATGAGTGCTGGGGGATGAATGGGATGAGGAGTGGTGGTAGTGCATTATGATGTCGATGGATGAGATGGTAATGGATGGGGACAGGAGGGACTTGCAGAGGAATTATGAGGGGATGGGTGGTAGAGAGTTGGGAGGAAGAGAGGATGGGAGAGTGAAAACAGGGGGGGATGGTGGAGATACTGGGAAATGAGGATGTAAAAGATAGTGGATGAGGATGGATGTCGGGAATGGTTTAGAAGGAGTTGAGCGGATATAGGCGGTGAGATGCAGATGCGGGGACTAGGCAGGACAGGGAGTGGAATGAAGAAGTGGCGGGATGGGAGGAGACTGATGGGGGAAGGGAGGATATGGATGGGGAGGGGAAGACTTTGAGAGGTGGAAGAGGGAGGATGTGTTGTGGAAAATGGGATGACAAGGATTTGCAGGGGGGAGGGGGGGATCATCGGAATGTTCTAGGTGGAGATTGAGCTGGACTAAGTAGCGGAAGGGATAAATAGCGGTATGGGGGAATAGAGATACGAGGATGGTTAAGTTGCATAGGGCTAGATTGGACAGAGGGTAGATTGCATGGATGGGTGGAGGGATGCCTGGGTCGGGGGAGGATCGAAGGAAGGGGGATGTAAAAGGTGAAATATGGATAGAGGGACTTGCGTGAGGAAACTTAGGAAGGCGATGAGATGACAAATGTGTGGATTTGAGGGGAGGATGGGTAAGGGGGAGCCTATGCCTTTGGGGATTACCTGATTGGGTAGGGGGTAAGAGGATGGTAGGATGGGCGGGGAGTGGAAGGAGGATGGGAGGGCGTAGGATATGACGTGAATTGTGGAATGGGATTAGGTGGATGGGGGGGGACAGAATGGAGACAGTAAGGGGCGGCGAATGGGGATGGGATCTTTAGACCAGCAGTAGTCTCAGTCTTCATCTGTTCTCCTAATTGGCATTTTTCACGGTATCATCCTCATGTCTACTTCTTTTCTACTTCTGGTGTCCGGATTTCATGTGTTCCCCTGCCTTTTTCCTCCCATCACTTGTGTTTTCTTTTTTTTGCTTTTTACGTTTTCTTCTACCTGTTCACAAGATTTAAGTTTTCATAGGCTTTTCAGTGTGTCATCCATAGGAACAGGAAGACATAACTTGGAACTCAAAAAGACCTCGCGTGAGTGGCTTATACGAATGTGGACTGTGGTTGGAGGCTAGCCAAAGCGTGAGAGGCAGATGCACACATCAAACGGTATGCATCTCAATAGAAATGGTAAGAGATGGTTGGCGGAGAGAATATGTGGGAAGCGGGGATAATGCAGCTGTCAACCGAGCACACGTCAGGGACCTCAGACCGACCACGGCGTGGAAACGAATCAACCACCTACAGGGGACTTCAGCCTTCGGACCCACCACAACCAACACTGACTAAACTCCTGAGTTTATTCCATCTAAATATACAGTCCATTAGAAATAAGTTGGTTTTCTTTAGAATTAGCATTAGTATTAAATTAATATTGGAAATTATTATATGCTATCAATGAGCACTGGTTGAATCAAGATGAACAGTTCAATGTATTTTCATCTGGGTATGTTTTAGCAGATATTTACTGTAGATAAAAACTACTCTTACTAGGGGTGGGTGTTGCATTATTTGTCAAGAACTGGGCGGGATATAATAGTACAACGTAATTATGTAAGTAGTTTCTGTCTTGAGGGTCATTAGAAGGTATCAGCAATTATTATTGAATGACATAAATAGCATTGTTATTCTCCATTTAACGTTTACACCTACTTCAGATGTATGTATGTTTATTTATTTATTAGAACTATTGATTTAGTTTGTAATTAAGATAGTACATGAGGCATTGATTATAATATCAGGTGAATTTTAATATTGACATAAAAAAAGAAACACTTATTAAAACTGTATCCTTCCTAAACAGCTTAGATCTTTACAACTTATATTGCTTAAATACTGAGAGTACAAGAAACAATGCATGCTGGACAATGTTTCATTACATAATGACTCTGAAAGAAAATAAACTAACTGTAAAGTAATTTGAACATTGTTTGTCTGACCATGCAGACGTTTTGTAACAATTACAATACAAATTAAACGGAGGGGTAAAGAGATAAATATTGTAGTGTAAGAAATCTGAAACCAGGAGCAATTTTAACTTATGAATGATCAACTAATCTCGTTTGATTTGGTTGCATTAAGAATGTATAGTGATGTAGATGAGTGCTTTTCAGTTCATTTATTGGTGTATTGTCAGGAATCTATAATAATGCTGTAGGTTAAGAAAACATAAAAGTTAACTCTTTAAGAAACAAAAAACCGAAAGTTAATTGGTTTTACACCTGAACTGAAGAAATGACGATGAATTTTTTGCTAGTTTTGTGCGAGCGGTTAATACATTGGAGTAAGTAATGAGGTTAAAATTTTCAGCTTAAGAATAACTATGCTTTGGAAAAAAAAGATACAAGGGTAAAATTACTCAGGCAAGATAGCAGAAATAGTCAATTACATTCAAAATGCAAATAACAAGTGAAAAGTGCTTGGAATGTAAAAAAAGCAGAAAGTCAAAGTATAAAATTAAGACTAAAGAACCAGAAGTGGATTCCAAACCAATTGAATGAATATTTTGTTAATGCTGCTTCCAGATAAATCAAATTATTGCCATCAGTCAAAAACATTAATAGTAGCAAAGCTTTAGAATTTTTTAAACCATTTACTGTCTAGTCATCTATTTAGATTTTAAAGTTTAAGTGCTTCACTTACAGAATTTGATATTTGAAATGTTGTATCACAGTAGTTTCAAGTTCATTCTCTCAAAGTGAGGACATATATGGTTTTTCAAACAAGGTTGTAAAAGAAATCTATTTATGTTATATTGGAGCCACTATTATATTCTGTACAAACATGATGCTTCAGCCAAAACGTATTTCCAAATGGTTATGTAAAGTAATTAAAGTGATACCTATTTATAAGAAGAGATAAACTGAAATACCCCCCCCCCCCCCCCCCCCCCCCCCCCCCCCCCCCCCCCCCCCCCCCCCCCCCCCCCCCCCCCCCCCCCCCCCCCCCCCCCCCCCGCAATTATCGCCCAATATCTTTGTACCTATTTTTAGTAGATTTTTGAACATTGTATAAAGAGCAGCTGTATGGGATAGTATATCACAGAATGGTCATTATCTGTGGATGAGCAGTTTGGTTTATACGGGGCCGTAATACTATCAAGGCTGTAGAATCTGTAGTCAGTAAAGTTCTTAAATAGTTTTGAGTGTAAAACCATATGTTCTGCTACACTAATAGATCTATCAAAAGCATTTGCTGCATCACCATGACTTGCTGTTGTGAAAAATAACTAAATCATATGGTGTTAAGGATGGGGATCTGAGGACTTTTCTTTCATCATTACCTTACTGGTAGAAGGCATGACGGTGGTACAGGCTAATGACCAATCTGATTTCTGTAATGTAAAATTGGTGTACCATCAAGGATCAGTATTGGGACGTTTCTTGTTCATTATAGCGGTGAGTTGACTTAGCATAGCATGCCTTGCAATTCAGTTGTCTATTTGCAGATGATGGCAAACACTATGAGCAGGAACAAACAGCTAGACCTTCTTATGTTAGGTTCAGAGGCAGAGCATTAGAAAGAGCAAAAGAAATGGTTCAAAGTCACACTCTCTTGTAGGAAAATAACTGTACAAAACCTGAAATCATTTGTTTCTCTTAGATTTTATGTATGCAATAATTTTAAACCTGTCAAGCAGTTAGGTTTATATTTAGATAGTAGGCTAAGCTGGGAATTTCATATTCAAAAATATTTGTAAAATAATTAGCTAGAGTAATTGTATTAATTACGTAAATTTACAAAGCTGTGTAAGTTCAGAGATGCTGTTGACAGCTTTAACTTTGCATTCTTTCATCCCTCATCTACTGTATGGAGTGGTGTTATGGGGTAATAGATACGTGCTGCCAAGAAAGTGTTTTTATGGCAAAAAAGGCACTAAGAGTAGTCTATTGGCTATACCAGGAAAAGAGAGTCTTGCTACCACAGTTTTAAGAATTACATATATGAACTCATGACTTGTCTATTTTATTATGTTTGTTTGTTAAGAGTTAAGGCAAACTTAAGTAAATATCAAGCTAAGGACCAGATAGTACATCGTACCCGACTCGATATAATGGAAAAGTTAGATGTTTTAAGTGTTTAGATTAGGGAAAACAAAGAAAAAGTCATATATTTATTGAAATAGAATTGTTTAACTTAAACTACCAAGGAATAGCTTGTCGTCGGCATGGTGAAATTTAAAAATTACTGAGGACTGGTTTAAAGAGAAGCTTTTTATTCTATAGTACAATATTTGGCAAGTGATACTAGTGATATGAGATTTTAATTAGCGATAATAATTCATTTACTGTTGATTTGGTGTAGTTTATTTTAAATTGTTGACTAAATTTTGACCAATTTTTATCTCGATTATTTAATTCACTAGTTATAGGCTTTTTGTTTTTGTTGTTGTTATTCACTGTTAATTTGTTAATGATTTTCTGTTAATTCTTGTTGTTCGTTTCTGTTACTCTATTTAATTTGTTAATTAATTATTAAAAATTAAGAAATTGAAAAGATAGCTTAGGGAAACTGAAATTAAGAAGTTCTTAGTTTTTAAATATTTTTTAAGCCATTCATTTTTACCGAGATGTTATATGGCAATGTAAATCATGTTTATCAACAAATAAAGATCTTGAATCTTGAATCTTGAATCTCCCTTCTAAGATATGGGTTATTTTTTTAGGACAACTCTGTAAACTCACATAATTTTTAAAACTCAAAGAGAATCAGAATGATTTAGAGTTGTGTTTCAGTTGCATTACAATGAATCATGCAAACAAGTCTTCACAAATATGAGATTTTAACACTGCATTGTATCTCCATTTATGAAGTGCTATCATTTTATAGGTTACATTTTAGTACTATACATAATAACCACCACTACTGCCTAAGACTTGTCAACCTACTCTATCTAATCCACCATCTAACATTTTATGAGCAGGGAACATCATACTTTTCACTCAGATGATATAAAAAACTTCATGTCCATTTACACTTGGAAGAATCTTACAGTTCTTTAATTCTAAATAATTTAGATTTTTTTTGTTACTATACACGGATGTGTGATTTTATATTATAGACTATACGTATTCATTTTAATGTGAATTAGCATACTTTATCTAACATAAATTGACGAGTCATATGTTTATCTAAGCTGAAGCTTGTCATAATGTAAACTAAAATGACTAGTGAATAAATAAATATATGGGTTTTTTTAAACCACACACCTTTTATTTCACACTTTATTCAATTAAATTAATTCCTGAGAAAATATTTTATTGTTGTGGGACTTTTAGCCTACTCTGTATATTGTGGTAGTTTATCGGAGTACTTAATGAGTAGTGTGTAGTATCAGAAGACATTCAACATAATCCGTGCACACAGAAAACTTGTTGGTCGTTATTCAAATGGGAATCTGCTTACTGTCCAGAACTGTCCACAGTTGCTACCTCCTGGAGTGCAGTCATGGACGGGCAGGTGACTGTGATCTTCACTGAGGACCTCACAGTTCTTATAATTGCGGGTCTTAGTGATCTCCCAGATGTCCTGGTCTTCACAGAGCTTGCTGTTGTGTGGTGCCAGCTGCCTGGGCAGTTGTCCCATCTCGTATATTACTTCACACCTTCCCACTACAGACTCCTGTAACACATCATGAACTAATTCTTAGTATGGATATAAAATGAGTAAACAGATTTGAGTGTTTGTATAATTTATCATAACATTTTTAAACAGAGCAGGAGCCCGTAATTATTCAATTTAGGAGTGTTGTTATTTGGTATATACTATGCAAATGTATTGTACATATTACTTCATTATCCTATTTGATAGCAAATGGGTTTGACTTTATAAATGTATCTGTATGATGCAGAGAATAAATAAACAAGACAAAGTATAAAGAGGTGCTTTTCTTGTGGATGTAACAGATTTGGAGAAGAGGTATCATTACTCACAAGATCCTTTTCACCCCTCTCCAACAAATACTTAACAGCCTCATCACAAACTGAAAAATTTTCCCAGAAAAAGTTAATTTTATTAGTTCGGGAGCTGAGAACAAATTTGCATTACTTAAACACACAGCCTTGTTTTTTGTTAAATCTATATAGACATGTTCCCTAACAGATAAATCAACTATCAGTGAATGTACTTTTGGTAGGGATTGAAGGAGAAAAGGGTTAAAAGAGCATGTTCTTATAGGTCATAATTTAATTTTTGTTTACACGCTTATAATCAACTGTGAAAAATCCAAATGATAGTTATATAAGCCTCAGTCTCAGCAACAAGATAGATTTAAATTCGCTATTTTCCACCAAATAGTTAGTATTTATTTTGTTTGCTAACAATGATTTATGTGTCTGTTTGGTTATAAGGTAACCTGTGTCAACTCAAAAAACGATGAGGTATTAAAAAATTTATAATTATTGACCGTTCCCATTTATCAAAATTTTTATTATTTCAACTAAAAAAAAATCTGGTGTGTCTGATGATTAATTTTTTTAAAAGAGGAAATTCTTCTACAAATTAAAAAAAAAGCTAGTTGTGGTCTTATACATTGCAACTTGGCTCTCAGATCTGGGGTTATGTATTTAGCTACTAAATGGACTATGATTATAAAATTATAATAAGATAAGACCAATTAAAATTATACAGTTTGAAAATTTGAACTATAGAATCTTTTTAACGATTTTTGTATTCAAAATATCCAGGTTATAAGTAAAACACAATAATTGTTGGTCTATTCTACACATCATTCTATTATTTAGGATTGTATTTTAATTGTTCCTATAACATGATGATCAAGAATTTGAATTAAACAATCTGAAAATGATATTTTCTTGAGAATCATTTCAATAATTTTCCTGGAACTAACTAATTCTAACAGAACTTTTTAGCTAATTGAACAGTAAAAAACAAAGTTTTTCAATATTTTACAAAATTAAGAGTTTATATCGAAGAAGAAATGAGTGTCTTCCTAAAAGTGCAGTATATAGTGGTAATAATGCAGTTTTATTGAAAATGTAATTAAAAAGGATTATAAAATTCAAGGTTTTATTTTATAGTGATCATGTAGAAAACATACATTTATTATTAATAAGTTGTACAAGTTAGATATTAATAAGGCTTTATAAATGTACTGCACAAACCTTTTATAATATTGAAATATTGAAGAATATATATTTTAATATATTCTTATACTATTTTTAACAATATGGAAAGGTAAAAATAAGACAGCCAACTTCAGTTTTTATATCTAAATTACCACACAGAGTTTAACTTTCTTCATCTTGTGAAAGGTTGATGAACCTTTTGAAAATTTGTAAGATTGTCAGCACGTATACAGTTTAGACATTAGACACTGTAATGTAATTATTTTTTGCGTGAATTAAAAAAAAAAATTTTAAGTAAGAAAATGATCCCTGATAATTTCTCTTGCACTACAAGGAGAGCGATCACTTCATTAATCTGTAAACTTTTGGATTATAATATTCTTGGGTTTCGGATCTAACATCCTTGTACGATTATTTATCCAACACTATGAAGTAATAGTGAGAATTGTTGGAAATGGTCAACTCTCAATTGTAGCAGAGGACTTGCCCAACACAAAATGTGGTTACTCTCCATGATAATATAATACCTGCACTTTCACAAGTAGCAATAATACAGACATTTAAAAACTATGTGTAATTCAAATTTATCATTTTGGGATTTCTATCTAATTAATGCTTTCTGACAAGCTCTGGGAACTCTTAGAGCTTGTCATAGAACATTAATTGTTGGGAACAATTATGATAATCAGCTTTTCTTAACAAGCTTGAACTCAATTAGTTTTTTCTTACCACAGTGTAATCTACAGGCTACCATTCTCTCTCTAGTAGGAAAATTACATATCAAAAAGGAGGAAATAAGAAATTCCTTTTCAGAAACAATATAATCTAAAATGAAAAATCCAATTTATACTATGACTCATATGTTTACTGAGAAAGCAGTTACTTTTGGTTGTCGTAACAGCCTCGTAGTAGTGAGTACAGGCAATTTGTTACTAATTTATAAGATAAAACAGTTCAGTTTCGTTATGGTCAAATATATAACAAAATAAAACGGTAGCTCTTACTTCCATGACAGAAAATACATCTTTAGATTCAGGTAGTTCCATCTTGTTTGAGCTGTGCTCAAATGATTTGCCTTGACCTTGGAAAGTCAGGATATTGCTGACAATGCCTTTGACAAAGTTTAATTGCCAGTCTTCCATGGATTCATCTGTAAATAATTCTGGACTCTGTAACAAAAATCCATATATTAAGTGTTTTAGCTGTTCTACATGCCTGCAGTGATATTAGTAAATATCAATGATTATTTTATTTCATTAGTATATAAAACAGAACAAGCAAGATACCATTCATTTTGTTCCTACAAAACTAAATATATGACAATGTTTAAACATATATCATTAGCTGTATACTTATGAATATGAAGGTTACAAAATGTTTTTGGTGCAGAAAATCTGAGTGAAAAAACTAACTCATGGTCTTTTGAAAGCTTCTGGGATTGGAAGCTATCAATATAATATAACCACAGAGTAATAAATGAAAATGTGACTAACTATTATAGCTACTAAAATACATATTATAGCTACTATACAAATAAGAAAGGATATATTTACTGTACATTTATGAAGGTGAGTGGAATAACATAGTTTGATGGTAAAGCAACAGCTCAAATTTATTTCTTTTGGTTTGGAAAATGTTATAAATAACAGTAAATTCTCAAATATTTAGGGAAGTGCTGATCTTGATTGTAGGACTGTAGGTCCACGCCTAGTTTGACAAGGGTGGCTGACGTCACTTTTCTGCAGGGTAGGACAGTTAGTCCAACCCTGGTCGCAAAAAAGTTTGAAATAAGAAGTGTTGTTATTATCAAGCTTACTCTATGGTTTCACGACTAAATGTAAGGTAATTTATGATTGTGCTACTATAAAACAATGTTTACACAGAACAATTGACTAAAGTTAACAGGCTCTTATACTATTATATAAATGTCTTTTTTCTTAAGTTAGAAATGGCGTAACTAACCTGACTTTATTTTATGTATATAATTTTGTTTCATTCTATTTGCAGCTGTCTTATGTAGTGTATTGAAAACTATTTAGCAGATATAGAGTTTAGATCTCGAAACATCCATTCAAGTGCTGCAGTGTGAGTACGACAATCCCTTGTCAACCCCTCGTCAAAAGAAACCCGTGAGTCGGACAGTGGGTCCCAGGCCGGGACCGTGGACCCACTGTCCACCCCTTAAGAAGTAGGTAAGAAATGCTTCCCCGCTGATCTTTTATTATAAATTTTAAATCCCAAAGAGTATTTCACCAAGTAAAATTACAGTATGGACAATCCAGTTTATAAAGTAACTGTAAAATTAAATAACATGTTATGCAAGAGAACCTGTGAAATATTATGAATAAACACCCAAGCATAAACTTGTATCAATTTTAAAGTCAACCACCATATTTCAAGTAATAGAAATGTCCAAACTAAATTTTGTTAAATATTTGAAAGAATTGTGTGCAAACTGGATACTGATTTATTTCAATTTCCTCAGTAAAGATTTATAGAAAAACTTTGATGTTCAAAGATTTCCATTATTAGTGAAATATGTATTCAGAGTTAAGTAAAAGTAAAATAAGTCATTTTGCTTCTTTTAGAAACATATAAAAGCACTAGTGTAACTATTAGTATAATCTCAATTATAAGTTAAACAAATTTATAGGCTTCTATGTAATGTTATATCAAAATCAAAGTGCTAAAATCGTACATGACTAAGGATTGTAAATTACCAGTAATTATATGAACATATATGATTCTTTTTGTGCCTCCGATAAAACTGAAATTTGTTTAAATTGGCATGTTATTCAATGCTATAAATCACAAGCTAATGAACTATAAAGCCTATTTACTCATAATTCCATCTTGAACATCAGATTTGTTGAAGTCATATAAGCCATATTTGGAGCAACGGCCTCGTTCATTACAAGTATGCCCTATTTCCAGTGAGGACCTCGGTCTGACCACCTCGGAAGTTAGATGGTATTTATAAACACTAAATTACACCGATTCCACAACTCTTATACTCACATTACAAATTTACATTAAAAAACAATAGTTCAACAGTTAGTAACTGTGAGAGATCCAATACTTGATTGTCAATTTCCTGTATTTAGGTGATTTATCAACACGTAGAAAAATCCATTATGGCACCCACATCCTGTATTGTTTATGTTCCTAATGCTTATAAAAAATCTGATATGTCATACACCCTATACAGTTCAGACACCTAAATTCAACCTATCATTGCTATAACATTAATTATTAAAGACATTTTTTAAATTATTTTTACACTTAAAAAATTTGTCATATATAAATGCTAAACACTAATACAACATTCAAGGCACAAACTTGACATTATTATTGAGCTATTAAGAAAAATGTACCATTTTATCAACAGTGATTAGAGCAGTAATGTGAGGCTTTATCAAATAATATGCCTATAAATCCAATCATTAACTAATTCCACCCAACAACCTGGGGCCATTTATTAAATAGCATTTTTTAAATTATAAGTGAAAAGTATGAACTACCAAAGACCAACAAGTGGTTTTTTATTGAAAGACAAATACAATTTCAAACAAGAGTAAAATGATTGTGATCGTCAATACTTTTTCACCTGTTAGTGTCTATCTAAGGATTTATATACTCACACTGGTATAAAATAAATAGTAAAGTTTACTGAAAACTAGTGCTAAACAGTGTTTTGAGGCTAAAATATAATTTTTATAAATTATAGATAGTTTAGGCTTAAAATATATGTAATACGTATTTTTAGACATACCCTTGACAAGCATGGGCTACTGTTTTACTACTTTAGATCATTTAAACTGACAGATCTAGAATAAAGATATAGAAATAAAAAGTTTTTGTGCCCACCTTCTCCATAGGACACAGTTGGGCTATTATCTATCAAGACCAGTTTCAGATTGAGGTCTACACTTGTACTAACACATGTATGTACGTAACTCCATGATACACAGGTCAGGCAGTCGGATACAGAATGAAGGTATAGGATGGGTGTTATTCATAAATATTCTTTAACCTATTTATTAGTCAACCTAAATTGTCAGATCATGGACATATTGTTAAATTATTATACATCTCAAATTAATTGATCTTACCTTAAATTTTGAGAGCTTCACAACAGTCGTTGAACGTATAAACGGTATCTTAATGGAGGTATAGTTCTTTGGATCTGGCCCATTCCACCAGCCTTCAGGAAGTTCCTCATGGATTCTGATGTGGTGAAATTTGAAGAACTAAAATATGTAGAGAACATTAAGTACATACAAATATGTTTATGCTCAAAATGTTAATATGTATCTTGGTAAACCGAAGCTGTGTCTTTTTCTGTTATATCTGTGTTGTTATTTTCCCCTTGTTGTAACTTTTAGCTAGCAAGAATTTCTTCTCTACGTATTTGAATTAAAATATTAATAAAATAATTTAAAAATGTAAAGCAAATTTAAAAAGTTGTAACATTTTTGTCTGAAATAAAATTGTTTAAACAATAAAGTAAAAGCTTAATAGTTTCTCCTTGCCAAATGAGTTATCAAAATTGACTACCGCTGACTCGTATGGACACATGCGTTCTTGTATTCCTCAGTAGAGGCTTGAAAGTTTGGAATGTTTAGCGATTTTGTGTTATGTATGAACTTGTAATTTGAGCACTACAGATTTGTGAGAAATCCATATAATATCTCTATGAGTTCCTTCCATCGGTGAATTGCCTCCAATCAGCTGATTTCTGTGTTCAAAAAAGCCCTGACGCTCAAGCAACTAACACTTAAATAGAAAATGTTGAAAAGCTGAGTGTGAGTTTTAAAGTGATTTTCAAGTTTCATAAAAACTTTTCAAAATGGATGTATACGATTTGCGCCGATGGTCAGAATTTTAATTAGGGTAGGTTTACGGCAACCCAAAAGATACATCAAAGTGCGCCAGTGGTTGCTATTGTCGTTACAATGGGCCAAGGACAAGCAGGCGCGCCAGGACTGATGATCCAACTCTGAGCAACTATGATTGCTGAAGCTTTTTAGACCGCGCTATCAATGCTTGTATGTTTTAAGAGAAAAACTGTTGTTTATACATCAAATGCCCACACTGCTTGTAGTAAACCCGAGAACTCTGAAATGAGATCTTCAAAATAGGAATGAGAATCCAATTTTATCTCAATGTATACTAATAATTAAAATATGAATTAATTTGTTTTAGTAAAAATATAGGCTAACTATTTTTATACATAGTAAATATGAAGTTAGATGATCGTTATGACTCATTTTTTGGATATCAGGTCCGTTTAACCATTGTCTCTTTGCAGGGAGAAAACCGGTGCAAGTTTGAAACAAATTAACAAGATCATATCAGTATTGTTTTAGATAACATTTTTTGAAGTCAGGTTAAACAAACAAATTTAGTTTTAACGTCACAACTGGATGATACATTTAACAACAACTTATGTTAAGCACATGACTTAGGAGAGTGTTTTATTTGTAATAGACATTCTTTACAACCATGGCAACATTGCTAGTTACAATACAACATAGTTTGCTTGAATAAAAATAATAATAAAAGCTTTGCTGTTATAATATACTAAATAGTATAAAACTTCCAACTCCATCAACGTTAAACTATTTTCTGAAAAAGGACGTATTTGACGTACCTGAAAAATAATATTACACGGAGATAAATTACTCTCTTCGACTACTTATTCCCCCTCCCCTTTTAAATCAATCGTTTAATAAGTATGTCTAATACATACATTTAAACTTACTATCTTAAATAGTGGTCGGCGTTACCCTTCCCATAAAACGTAATGGGCTATTTAGATTAAAGTGTGGACTGTTGAGATACAGATCACAGGTTTATAGCCTAAACTGTTGAGACAGAATATACTTATAATACTCTCAATGGAAATACAAAAGGTATGGAGAGTAACAAAAAGGTTGTGTAGAAAATAGACCTTTCGATTGACTGTCTCTGAAAAGTGACCATCGACGCACATCGACTACTCCCGTCAAAGTTAATGTCAACAAAATCCAAATATTTAAGTGTTTACGATGCCAACACTAGATATGTTAATCAAAATACTCGCACCAAACCAGGGACAAACGAACCTATCTGTAACACGAAGGCTATACCCTGGCACTTTTATTTTCTGTTGTTACATTGTGACCATGTAGAACATTAAAAAAGTAACAAACTTGCCACAGTGGATGATCTGAAATAGCTGATACAATATTTCAGAAGTGAAATTCAAGCAGCTCGTAACTTTCAACAATCCCAAATTAGCCACATGATTTTCAGAATATCACATGCCGTATTCTTTAATGTGCCGTATAGAATTTGATAAAGTAAGTAGAGTCAGGAGGAAGTCCAAAAGCAGAAAACTCTCAGAAAGAGGTGGTGGGAGAGCTTGTCAAATAACCATTGAAATTAAAAATACAGGTGAGCTAGTGGCCTCAAGTTTAAGGCGTCATACTCTATCTGAGCTAGAGATAATGTAGATTCAAATCCTGTTTGGGACCAAAGCACTTTCTATCATTACTGTCGATCTTAAACAGTACCGACTCTCCAATTATTCCGTTAGAGAGATGCTCGCACAGGCCAGGGCTCATGAGGGTGGGCAGAATAAGTCTAACAGAGAATAGGCCTCTCCTATTTTAAAGAAAAAATATATTATCAATCTGATCTTAGCGTTCAGTCACAGGAACAACAGTTACCCGGAATGATGAGTAGTTTGTTGGATGTCCTCTCATGAACTTGTACTAATAACAACTGATTGTGAAGTTGTCTTACGATAGAATATTTGATTTTGAAAGGACTTGAAAAACAATTAAATGTGTTGTACTTTACCAGTGGTATTAAATTAAAACCTTTCCTATGCTCCAAGAATCGACATTCAACAACTGGTGTGTTCAAGTTGCCAGAATTTCCTAGAAGTGAAATTGCACACAGCCTTCTCAAATATCATTGGTACCAGACCAACAGCTACGAGTGAACTGTACGCACGTGTACTTGTGGTCCATGCGTCGGTAACCGAGAATCGGCGATGGACATATACCTTAGTCTTGTTTTCTCTACTAAAACCTAAGCGCTGATAAGATATAGAGTAGTTCTGATGGTGAAAGGTGAAACTTTACTAAATTACTTTACCTTTAAAAGAAGAAACGTGGGAGAGTGACTCTGAACTCGTATCTCTCCCCCGTAGCGGAATCCAGAATACTGAGGCTTGAGCCCTGGCAGCCCTGTCAAGTCCTGACCCTCCACGGAGAACACGAACTCCTTCTGTGGTGGCCATCCTGCACAGTAAAATAAATGAAAAATTACAAAAACCTGCAATGACAAACTTACATTTTAACGTTTTCCACATTGGTAAAATACGTTACCCACAAAGAGCTTTCTTCTGAGGATGGAAATTATGGGTGATTAAAGGATTGTTAATAAAAAATATTATATATTTTAGTCAGAACAATGTGATTAGATTAAAATTACTTTCTTATATACATAGGTAATTTTAGATTTAGTGAAATAATTAACGGGACTAACGTAAATAAATACTCGACATGGAGAGCTGTTTGTAAAGGAGTTCCACATGGTTTTGTGCCTGGTTTATTATTATTCTCGTATATAAAAGATGTGACAAATGCAATAAGTAATTAATTATAAACTTCACTTATATGTTGTTGACTTGCTTACATACACTTTCCACTAAACTACAAACTACACTACACTTTATTTAAACTCTGCTGTAACTGTAATGACTAGCGACGTTGATGAAATCGCAAAATGGCCCTTCAGACATGGACTCAAACTCGATGAAAGTAAACCTCACGCTATACTTATCGGCAACTTCAGAATCCTTAGTAAAATTGACTTGATTACTGTACTAAGACTTAAACTCAACAATAAAGAACTTGAGTATTGCGATAATGTAAAGAACCTTGAACAATGTCAAAACACTCGGTATGGACTGATCAGGTCGTTGGAACATGTACGAGTAATATAGTATTTATAACCTTAAACGTGTTGCTCTATTTTTAACCTTTAATGTAAAATTTAAGGTGGCAAATACTCTGATTACGCCGCATTTTAATTATTGTGAATTGTGTATAATGCTATGAATGTTGAGTTGGGACAGCCTACAAAGAGCTCAAAACCATTGAATCATATTAATTTTCAGTTTAAGGCGGGATGGTGATCATGAGCCTCCAGTTTTTGAACACCTATTCTTGTCTGTTCTGTTCTATCATATTCTTGTTCTTAAAGTAATGGACACTAATAAATGCGAAAGATGTATTTTCACTTTAACATCACTGAACTATCTACTCGTAGGAGAGCATCTTTTCTATCCTTCCGGATAAAACCAGAATTCTTGGCAAGCGTTCTAGTTTCAGAGCAGGGGTCGCGGATATGTTGCATGAGAGGGTGTGATGCGGTCTGGTTCATTGGTTTGCTTTAAGGATAAATGTGTAAATGATTTGAATAGACGCTTTACTAATCTATAAATGTATTATAAATCAGTATGTTGTAATATTATTTTTAAGTCGCATTTTCAATAATCTATTTATCCTTTTGATATTGTGTTACCTAAATTATTATATTCTTTTCAAATAATCCTATACGTTTCATTAGTATAGTTTGAAAAAATTATTGCATTTATGTTAAATGAAATAGGGGACTTTATGGTTTTAACTTTGCCTCCATTAACCGTAAGGTTATTTCATTTCATTTTATGGCGAGTTTCCCAAAGACCATTTTATGTGAATATGTAGTTATGTTAAGAGTGTATAAAATATATATATAATATAGTATAGTTACAAAATAAACTACAATATTGATACCAATGAGAAACTTTGGCAACTCGTTTGTTATAATCCACATAACATTCATGTATGTTTATGAAACCATATAGCTATAAACACATTTTGAGATTAGTTAAATACCGTCATGTAATTCAATTATTGAGTATCCATACCTCAACATACACCTGATGACTTTACTGTGAAACAACATTAACCAAAATATTTCGGCATATGTAATAGAATGCTACCTATTCATTTATATAAATTGCCGCAGAAATTTGTTCACTTACCGTATTCAACAGACAGGCACCCAACAAAGACCACTGAAACAGAGAAGCAAGATTAACACTTACGTGATACATACGTTTTTACATGCTTGGTATTGTGTAGTAAAATTGATTAATAATAAGTAGTAGATAAATTATTTGTGTTAAATACTATTTGTACAATAAATAGTCTTAAAAGTAAACGTAGTGTTAACCAGCCGTACAATCCCTGAGTAATGACTCTTCACATTCAATGGTGGATGATATAATAGAATAAGAATAAGAAATATTTTATTCCAAACTTTGTACAATTTTACAATAAATGAAAATGGTGGAAATACTAGCCAGCTGAACAAGTAGCGATGGCTAGTGCAAAGATAACTTAACTATGTGTTTTACACTGACAGTCAGTCTACATAACTATCTTCTCGTGTACCTGGTCGACACCACAGCACTCGCAATCTATGCTTGAACAAAATAAGTCTTTATACAAAAATAATATATACTTAAAAAAATAATAAACGTAAAATTAAATTAAAGTATTACACCACAGAATTGTTTCATCAACCACTTCTAAGTGAAAAAAGATATTCTATTTTACATAGACAAATTAAAGTGTGGAAAATAACTCAATCTAATGATGCCTGTTTCTATCTATTCTATATCTATACCTAGTCTACCTGTTTTTATTTGCAGCTTACGATAAAATCGTAAATAAATAACTTACGTCATCTTTAGCCAGTAACCATTTTGTAACTTTAGCCAAAAACTGTTTGCAGTTTTTATTGTTTATTTTAACGAAATTTGGCAATTGATTGTAAATTTTGGGGCCCAAAAAATGAAACTCTTTTTGAAAATCGATTTTTTTTACTTTAGGATGAGTGTAGAGCCCGCGAGCCAATATAGAGTTCGGCAAACAAATTTTACGCAATCGTAGCTCTAGATGTAGGTAATTATATATAAAGGGGTTGTTTAGCAGAGATGAATGATAAAGGGATAACCTAGTGTCAGTTACTATAATAGAAAGTTCTTATTTTTAGGTGGGGCTTTGGACATCACTTGATGTACATTTTACACTACACTTTAAAACAATGTACATCTTGAACTATGCTTACGTTAAATTATTTTGCTGAACTTCATTGGATGTAAAGTCACTAACTATCTTAAAAACTATTTCATAAGTCCAGTATTCATTTACTAATTTTAACTTTCACAATTTAAGCCAAGATAAGAATATTAAACCATCTAGAACACGACCTACACTGGGAATGATTAAAATCTTAAACCAGCGTATTTTTTTGAAGAGTGAAAGGCCGGATTTTCTGCATCGTGCTCTATTAATAAAGATATTGATGTATCTTTGATGTACTAATCAAGTTGATGTATAACTCGACCTATACTCGCATTTAAGATTTCCTTCTGACTCCTTTCGGGCCATCTCCCTAACATGGCAAACAATGGTTGTTACTTTAAAAAGTAGATTTATAGGTGCAGTAATGATGTACCAAGTTTTATTGCTTTATCTGTATTCGTTGGTGAGTTATCAAGCCCGTGCGGGACTTTTTCATACCCCGTATAAGCAAATTGTCATAATTATGCATTGACACATTGGAATGTAAACCAAAGTAATATTAATAGGTTTAAAAATTTTCAAAATATAATGCGACAAATTAGTTGATGTTCAGGAAGGAACCGATATTCAACATTGGAACCTCCGATTTCCACAAGTGAGGATCAACAAGGTATCTGTTGGTGTACATATGGTGGTATGGTGTATGTTTCGGGTTTTCTATTGCTTCTGTAACTTATAATGCTCAGTAAAACTCATACTGAGGAATATTTATGGCATTTATATAATTTCCTGCGTGTGTCAATGTAATGGTCACTACTACCTCTGAGAGAACTTCTAAAGATGTGACGGAGCAAGAATTTCCAGGTCCTATGGTGAAGAGCGTTTTGATGCTGTTTTTTTTAGTTCTGCACCAAAGTTGGTTTAGTTTTAGTTGGTTAACTGCCGCAGGAAGATATCTCACTTCTAGATTAGAAGATAGCACGCCCGACATAGTCGGGGGGTGGTTTAGTAGGCTGCAGACTCATGCATAACAGTCATCGTCCTCGCAAGGGCAACACTAAGGCTGAAGAAGAGGATGAAGTCTAAAGAGTAAAAGAAGGTGCGTTACTACCCTTAATACTACATGTGTGCAACATCTGGATCCCTGTGACCAGTAGGTTCGGTAACGGCAGGAGTCCCGTAATGTTTAACCTAAATACTTTATTGATTTTGTTTCGTCTTGTTTTTGCATAAATTAACAACACCCTCTCCTTATTTAAGAATATAATTAATTATCATTCGTTTGTTTGAATCCAGAACAAAAACTTTCTAAAAGTTGCTATCACTGTGTTTTCTTCAATTATGGTAGTTAATGAGTCAATGAATCAATTAAGATAAAATCGCCTGGTTATCAAAACGAGTTTTCATATTCGCCTCACTGGTCAAGTATACTGTATTTAAAGTTAAATATTTAACTAACTATTGTTAATGTATATGAGCCTGTGTTTGTGAGCTATTAAAGCCAGCTTTGTTTTTTTAGTTTTATGAGAGGATGGAGGAAAGTTGAGCATGGGTATTGTACGTTGCATGCATATTTTAAATAAATAAGTGGATCATACTTTGTATTCGTTGAACTGCTCCTATACTAAATTGTGTTATTTCCTATGGCTTTCATGTCACTGTGGTTAATCAGTACAAACAAAAATTGCAATTGGCGTTAGATCATGATATGGACCAAGGATGATAAAACTATAAATTAAATGTTTTACACTATGATTCTTGCGCATTGTAGAACAGTTCGGTCGGTCTTGACTGCTGTTGGTGGTAAAGGCGGCGAACCGAAATATTCGTCTTCTGACCGCTCTGTATGGCAAACTTCGAGCGGAGGCGGCGGCGTGAAGATTCTAAAATTTGTCGCAAACCTGATTTGTCAGTCAGATATCATGGCTTCGAGTCAGTTATTCCACCACGATGGTGGTTGTAGAATTAGTTAATGCCGTGGATATACGTACAGTTTTTAGTAACCAAGATCAGCCATTATTGTTATGATGTTAAATTAAGACGTAATGCGTTAGGAACGCTTTATTCATGTCTTCAATTGGGACGCTATACTCTTTAAGATATAGCACTCTCTACTTCTAGCCTTGCTTTACCCATTCATGGAACACTATAGGTCTGAGAAGGAAAATGAAGGAAGGCGAGAGTTAGTGGGGTTAATATTAGTGGTTAAAAAGTGCATCGCTCAAGAGTTTCTATCTTGTGCTTTCTATTTTTACCTAAGATTTCTTACACCGCGAGGCCATTGATCCTCCAAGAGTTAGTGGAATTGGAACGAGCTATAAGTGCTTATCTCGATTAAGAATCAATTTACACACAAGAATATCCTTTACGAGACCTTAACAGGGATGGAGCTAAGGAACTGACAGAATGAGGAACAGCAGTTTCGTGTTTGACCTGACCTGTGGAGAGTCTCATATGACAGCCTGTTCCGCCTAGAGATGTCGGTCGTAACGTTCTTGATGGGTTATGCTCCAGATGTTATAGCGATTACTATTGCCGAAAATCGAGGTCACTTACTCGCGTTTATTCCTCATACGTCTGCTTCTCGGGATGAGACTATGTCTGCATGGTCTTCAAGGTCGAGTCCAGGTATCAGGTGAGTGGAGCATCAACGTATATCCTGAATGGTAATGAACAACTTGAAAATTTTGCACTTCTTTTAATCTCAATTGCATATATTACATTTCGATGCAATTGGGTATCATTATCGGAGAATTTTAACTTATTAAACCATTCCGTTCGTATTATGGTTCGTTATTATTTGATTTTCCATTATTTCTAGTTTCCTGTGGACTCTCTGTCCCTCCCGCTCTATCACCTTCCCTCTCTCCTCTTCCTCACCCCTCTTTTTTCTGCCCGCCCTCCATTGTTTAATGATTCATGCAACGTTTATAAAAGTACAAATAATCATCCATAGTAATTGTAGCTGTACTCTATTCCGGATAGTGCTGAGGCACGGAATACCTCACTTATGGTGGTGAGCAATATCTCTAGTCTTTCCTGACAGCCGTAGCCCTCGAAGAACCTTTACTACTACATACACCAGACTGACCCACACGTACCCACAGCTGGCGTTGCATCGTTTTAAACCTGCCGGCTACAAGTCCCCAACTAATACAACGGCGTACAAACTTTTAACGCATTGAAATAATTTGATAAATCATGTTTTCTCCACGAAAATACCAAATACAATATGTCTAAACCTTGCATAATTGTAACAACGTTAAGTAGTGTATTAATGATTTAAATGTAGTCCAATTTTTTTAATGTCACCCTTATTATTTCATATGTAAATCGCATTTAAATTATTAAAGAAAATGTGTTATGAAGATAAATATGCAATAACATTAATTGAATTAAATAAGAATTGTAAGTCGGGAACACATTCCACGACTATTAGGACAATGAGCGCACATGCTAGAGAGCTTTGATCCAGGACTATTTGTATTTGGCTTGGGCCGAAGACTGTGTTAGTCCTTCAGGAGTCCAGACAGAGGGCGAGTTTCTGGAGGCTACATCTCAGAGTTGTAGATACTTTTTAAATGGTTTAATTTGCACGTGTGGACTTTCTTTCCCTTAGAGACTCGTATTAGTATGAACGGAATTTAGATCACAAGTGCCACGCCGATTGTCCGGTTCATTACCATTAAGGCCGTGAAATAGATTTGTGGATAAAATGTGTTTGAGTTTTTAATTCAGAAATTTTAATGATAATATCCTTGGAAATATTCAATTTTGTAATCAGTCCTCCCCACCCTCCCCAAAAAAGGCTGACGGTAATAACTTTGTACAGAATGAGCATGAGTTGTAGCTTCAATGCCTAACATGGTCTTTTATTAATTTGTGTCTTATGGAAATTATGTATTAATGAAATAAAATTTTAGGTGACATGTTTTTAATATTTTTCTTAAGACATTAATTTGTTAAACGAATCGTGTAATTTCTGCCACTCATCTTTCATTTACTTACTGTCAAAAGTCCATACCCTTATCTTCGAACGTTTTATTGGCCTAATTATAAGATGCCCCCAATTCAGTTCCAAAAGCCCACCATTTTTCGTAGAATTAATAAAAAATTTATATTTTTCCTGTCTTCAAAAATGGCACATTCATCATATGTTTGTTATGTGTCTGGATTGATGTACTTATCCGGTTATTTATCCTCGCTAAAAGGATGCTAACTTTTGTTCCTTTTACGGTAGATTCCTGGCTCATAGAATATTGGTAAGGGATTCTATAATAATATAATAGTGGTAAGGAATATTTTTGTCACGTTGACTGTTAGCTCTCCGTCTGCGACCATATTCGGACAGTGTGCAGCAGTGCCTTAGGATCTATGTATATTTTTAAAATCTAATTTAATAAACAGTAAATTGTACGTGGAGACATAATTGAAACGACATGTGAGCGTCTGAACTATAAACATTGTCTTATTCCCTGTCAACTTTACTTTAGTTACTCGTTACTGAATAATTAAATAATAAAATGTACTCGGGACTTTCTGCAGATCTAGCCAATACTCAAATATGTCTCCGAAAATGATTATTTTGACTTACCGGAGAGTACGAGAAATGGTAGAAACAGAGTCCAGCCCATGTTGGTGTTGGGTCATCAGCGAACGCGCGTCTAGCGACCACGAGGCTGATAAATCCCGCAGTGCTGACAGCTGAGTAAGCGGGAGCAAAGGACCAGATAACCCGCAATTCACTCCACACTGCACTTTGATGCTAATAGTTTTTATCTTGCATCACTAATTTTAGCACGAGTTTACATATTTTTAATGAGTATCAATGGTAAACAATGTATTTTATTTTAGTGTACTAATACGTGCTATGTGTCTGTTTGACGAAACAGCCTGGGCTTTATTTCCTAATATTCATATCAACTGACAGTGATCAATATATATATATATATATATATATATATATATATATATATATATATATTAGAAGTGTGTATATAGTGCATGTTGTATTGAGTTAATTCAAGAGAATATTCAGAGCTGTGATAAAATTTAATGCGAATTTATTACAAAATCTGTTCTGGGTGAAGATTGTCGTTAAGCTCATTTCCCAATGCATTTTTCCCCAAATGATATATTTTAATTTTCACACTTGTTATTTCCTTGTAGCTTTAGCCCACGGCTGTTTCATGATGTATAGTTTTAATACATTAACAATAAAAAAGACGCACATTGCACAACTAAATGCTTCATGCCCACTCAACTTAAGGCAATTTATTAATTCGATCACACAGAAGAGATCAAACGATATAAATATATGTCTCGGTGGATTGCTTAAATTGTTCAATAGTTTTCTTTTGTGAAATTTTATACATGTTTTAAATTACAACTAGCATTTCTTTAAATATAATATATTCTTATAAAATCAAGCCACAAATGATCATAACTGAAAAAATAACACCACATTATTTCTTGTAATAAGAAGAACAACACTTTAACATGTGTTCATAAAAATGTGTTCATAATATTAAAATTAAACCTTGTAGAGTTAAGGATCAGTATAAAATTGGACCTTGAAAAAAGGCCAATAGGATATCGTGTCTGACACAACACGGACATACAGCGTAAAAGTGACATTTTAATATAGCAAATTATAAAGATAAGCATGGGTTTTTGACACCATTCTCAGTATTTTAGACGGTTTTAGCAGTGTTTTCTTCTATTGAAAGTAAACATAAAAATGTAGATACTCACTCACCTCAACAAATTCATGTACTTTATAGAGTACACTGTAATAATGTGATATATTACGAGTAATATACTCGGGATGCTAAAGTATGGACCACAATTACCAACATAAAAAGTATAGCGATCATGAAAGTTAGCAGTAATCTAACATTTCTATCACTAAATCAACTTATCACATTATACATCTTTCAGTTCAGCCTTAGGCCACAGACCATTTTTGAGTAACATAATTAAATATTTGTAATTTAAACTTTGTTATGTATTTTACACGATGCAATCGATAGTAAAGTCAAAATTACCGTCATGTATAAACATTATATTTAATTCTTTAACGTTTATATAAATTAAATAATCTACTCGTATGGCCAAACTCTAGAACATCGTCGCTACCAAAGATTAAATAAGGACGTCATTTTAGATCACGCTCCGAGTTATTTAAGCTAAAGTTATAAATTTAAAATCATCATTATCCTTGGCAGGGAAGATAAAGAATTCAGTGAATGTGAGCTGATGACGAGAACACAATGTAGTGTTCTTAATAAAAGGTTCTCCTGAAAACGTAAGTGCGTGTACATCACTCAATAGCGCGTTATTAATTATCAATTTGGCTGATTAAACCTGCCTTTGTGATCGTGAAGGGCAGAAAACTCAATAGATACTCTTGAAAAAGACAGGAGTGAGTTTGTGTTTGGACAACATTGTAGGGTGCGCCCTCCCCCCTTCTCCCTCGTACAATTGATTTTACGCCTTAGTCAGAGGTAAAGCCAAGTTCTGATGTGGCTGGACATTACTACGCCTACAGCTGATTAAATATTTAGATCAACTCCCTATTTAAAACTCGAGTTCACTAAAAATAAACGAATGTGCAGATGGAAAACAGACTCCAATAATTCTTGAATCGCAGATATGATTGGATTATGAAGTTAAACAGTACCCTTAAGTAGTTTTATACCGATTATAATAAATTAGAATATAGAATGTTGCGATAAAACAAACGTAAATGCAATAAATAATAGTATATGATAAATTAAAACAAGAACAAAAAATTATAAAGAATAATTAACAAAAAATGACTATACCAATAATAATATGACATACACCGTAATATAATAGTAATAAACAAAAAGTTAATGTTTTTAATGTGTTTTATTACCCTAAATATGTCTATTGTACATTTTTAATGTTAAAATTAATTATATACGCGACCAAACGATAATACTGAAACTGGGAAGACAAGTTTAGGCTAGATAGAAAAATTATTTTATAAAATTCTAAGTAGCACAATGTAACGCTGTTTTCAAAGTATGATGGTCAGGATCATAAATCAGTGTGGGATTTAAGCCGAATAATATGGACTTGACCCAAAAAAACAAACCGCTCTTTAAAATAATTCGTCAAAAATGAGAAGCTCCTTGCTGCAGAGAAATATCCAAATCGATTATTCAAACTTTATTATTAGCAAGGAATGCTATGAAAGGAGTTTTCAGACATTTCCCATCGCCTATGTAACACAAATAGAACTCTACGTCTCAATGTCTGGAATCCATTTTCGTCCTGAAATGTGTGATTGAATTGTTTTACGTATCTGTAGAGACACGACCTTGAGGTTTCACCCATGAGAACAGTGGTAAACTTCAAACTCTTTTACAATCTTATTTTTAGTCGTAGCATCATGGGAGGTGTTTCATTTTAAAACTGTGGTTTAGTTTGTTTATGTGTTTACGGAATAATAAGAACAAATTTAATGTTTTTCCTTAAACGTTTAAATACTATCAAATTTACACTTTACAAGAACAACTCAAAATCGTTTGGATAAGTATTCATCGTACATTTAAAATGAGATATCTTCCATATCATTATGTTAAAAAATAATGGCGTAATAAATCCGTAAATTATTGGACGTAAATCATTATGTTAAAAAATAATGGCGTAATAGTGCATGAGCTTTAACATTGTTCTCACGGGAAAAAACTCAAGGTAGTCTCTCTATAGACGGCTCTTAACAATGACTTGGGTGAGATCATCACCACATATGTATTAGTGTTTAGATTATTTTTTTTTTTTTTTTTAATATTCTCAACCTTATTCTTTAATTCTCAAAACAGTTTTCTACATTTGTAACCCATAAATTATTGAACACATTTATAATTGTGTGTGGGTCCAAATGCTGTATGAAATCTTCTATTCTATTCGATATTCTTATTTTAATATTTAATATATACTACATCTTGCATATTGATTTCGAAATTCCTACTCTGAATATAGTAGTTAGTAATACTAGAAAACGTGTAATCATTATTATTTACATTTAGTACTAACTTTTAGCATACAAAATCTACCGATTCAATCGGTTGACTGACTCACTCACTGTAGATTCACTTACTGACACTCACTGACTCAGTCCGGTACTTTCAAGATGTGCTAGATATTTGGTACACTGCTGCATTTTCGAGAATCACGGTACATACTGGCACACTGGCCCAGTTGAGGGTCCTAACAAAAATGTCTGAAACCCCCAAATGTTTCTATTCTCATGTCATTTTTACGATCTCAAAGTGAACTGATTAGAGTCCTCAATTATTATCAAAATTTACGCGCAAAAAGGAAGCAAAACTTAAAGTAAAAATGCTCAAATTGGCCGTATATTTATATCACGTTTTTAGCATGCATGACATCATTTCACAAACATATCAAATAATCATTTAGGTAAGAATGAACCATAGACGTCTATTAACACGTTCACTGCAACACTACCGACTAGTCGCAACGACTTTACGACAGCCAGGATACTATCAGTGTGTGTCCGCCGTAGTCAATGTGTTATACTATGATAAATCTCTAGCTACGGAATACGTTGTTAACACCTTCACTGTGACACTAGTCTTGTACCAACTTTACGACAGCCAGGATACTATCAGTGTGTGTCCGCCGTAGTCAATGTGTTAAACTATGATAAATCTCTAGCTACGGAATACGTTGTTAACACCTTCACTGTGACACTAGTCTTGTACCAACTTTACGACAGCCAGCATACTATCAGTATGTGTCCACCGTAGTCAATGTGTTATACATGATAAATCTCTAGCTACGGAATACGTTGTTAACACCTTCACTGTGCCACTAGTCTTGTACCAACTTTACGACAGCCAGGATACTATCAGTGTGTGTCCGCCGTAGTCAATGTGTTATACTATGATAAATCTCTAGCTACGGAATACGTTGTTAACACCTTCACTGTGCCACTAGTCTTGTACCAACTTTACGACAGCCAGGATACTATCAGTGTGTGTCCGCCGTAGTCAATGTGTTATACTATGATAAATCTCTAGCTACGGAATACGTTGTTAACACCTTCACTGTGCCACTAGTCTTGTACCAACTTTACGACAAGCAGGATACTATCAGCGTGTGTCCGCCGTAGGCAATGTGTTATACTATGATAAATCTCTAGCTACGGAATACGTTGTTAACACCTTCACTGTGCCACTAGTCTTGTACCAACTTTACGACAGCCAGGATACTATCAGTGTGTGTCCGCCGTAGTCAATGTGTTATACTATGATAAATCTCTAGCTACGGAATACGTTGTTAACACCTTCACTGTGCCACTAGTCTTGTACCAACTTTACGACAGCCAGGATACTATCAGTGTGTGTCCGCCGTAGTCAATGTGTTATACTATGATAAATCTCTAGCTACGGAATACGTTGTTAACACCTTCACTGTGCCACTAGTCTTGTACCAACTTTACGACAGCCAGGATACTATCAGTGTGTGTCCGCCGTAGGCAATGTGTTATACTATGATAAATCTCTAGCTACGGAATACGTTGTTAACACCTTCACTGTGCCACTAGTCTTGTACCAACTTTACGACAAGCAGGATACTATCAGTGTGTGTCCGCCGTAGTCAATGTGTTATACTATGATAAATCTCTAGCTACGGAATACGTTGTTAACACCTTCACTGTGCCACTAGTCTTGTACCAACTTTACGACAGCCAGGATACTATCAGTGTGTGTCCGCCGTAGTCAATGTGTTATACTATGATAAATCTCTAGCTACGGAATACGTTGTTAACACCTTCACTGTGCCACTAGTCTTGTACCAACTTTACGACAGCCAGCATACTATCAGTGTGTGTCCGCCGTAGTCAATGTGTTATACTATGATAAATCTCTAGCTACGGAATACGTTGTTAACACCTTCACTGTGCCACTAGTCTTGTACCAACTTTACGACAGCCAGGATACTATCAGTGTGTGTCCGCCGTAGGCAATGTGTTATACTATGATAAATCTCTAGCTACGGAATACGTTGTTAACACCTTCACTGTGCCACTAGTCTTGTACCAACTTTACGACAAGCAGGATACTATCAGCGTGTGTCCGCCGTAGTCAATGTGTTATACTATGATAAATCTCTAGCTACGGAATACGTTGTTAACACCTTCACTGTGCCACTAGTCTTGTACCAACTTTACGACAGCCAGCATACTATCAGTGTGTGTCCGCCGTAGTCAATGTGTTATACTATGATAAATCTCTAGCTACGGAATACGTTGTTAACACCTTCACTGTGCCACTAGTCTTGTACCAACTTTACGACAGCCAGGATACTATCAGTGTGTGTCCGCCGTAGTCAATGTGTTATACTATGATAAATCTCTAGCTACGGAATACGTTGTTAACACCTTCACTGTGACACTAGTCTTGTACCAACTTTACGACAGCCAGGATACTATCAGTGTGTGTCCACCGTAGTCAATGTGTTATACATGATAAATCTCTAGCTACGGAATACGTTGTTAACACCTTCACTGTGCCACTAGTCTTGTACCAACTTTACGACAAGCAGGATACTATCAGCGTGTGTCCGCCGTAGGCAATGTGTTATCCGTTTCGATTTCGCTATCATAATTACTAATTGTTATGGCTCGTACGTCATAAACATTTTGCGGAGTTAAAATCTTAATTAATAGCCTAGTCAATAAATGATTATATATCTCAAATGTGTCACAGTAAAGGGCTTCTCTTTATCAATTTGTAATACACCTTTATATTCTGAAACAGTCAGATTTTGGGCTCCAGAATCTAACATAAGAGTTGAACTGTTAACATAAATTAAATCATCTTTTAAAAATGAGTATCATATTTAAACCATTCTTTGTTAAATAAAAAATAAGTTAAAAACATTATCGTGTAAAGCAAATTAAATTTACTCTCTTTGACAATTAAAATGATTTTATATTTGTAATTAACTTGTAAATATGTGGCCTGCTCACAAAAAGTTGAACTAAATCAAATATTTTAAAACATATCCTCGTGGAGACCAATTAGAGATCGTGTTCTTGAACCCTTCAAATGATTGCCCAAAAATACCTTTGCAATACAGGCCTAGTTAGGGATGTCAAGCCTTTTCTACCACTCAACCTCACGTTGTTGCCAAGTGAAATAAATTATTTGTCTAACTGGTACTACGGCTTTAAAGTTACATACAACAAGACCATATGTTGGGGAGACTTAAAAACGGCAGAGAAATTATTTAAACTCTAACCTTAGAATTCCTTCCCACTTTCCATCCATATTTCCGCTCCATTAACATTAAAACATCTGAACAAAAATGTATAACGTACCTAGATATACTTAAATATTCGTACACATTTGCACGTTTAATAGTTTCCCACCAATGTCATAACTAGTACTGCAGACAGAGTTGATCACAAGGAATATCATGTTTTATTAAAAAATATATGTTTAATGTTATGTTCAAAAAATGTGTTAGTATGTGTATTGACTTGCAACAAGTGGATATCATGCAAGTATCACAATTACATGACGGCGGGGGCAGCTACAAATTCAAAAGACAACTCTAATTTATAGACATAATATCGTTCTACAAAATACCATTAACATAAATGATCTTCATATAGATGCTCAGTAACAGATTTGGTCCAAAAAATATTACCACAGTTCATAGATGAAAAAATTGGTAAAAATGTTGCAACGTTCTTATAGCACAAAACCCAAACACGTAGAGCCGGTTCTTCTACAATCTCGTGGCAATTGCTGTAGCTCAGGAGCTAAACTAAACAAATTTAATGATATTTGCATATTCAATCATGTTGCCCATTAAGAATCGGTTATGACCTCATGCATTAGGGCTTCACGTCACTGTTCTTAACAGGTTCTACTAATACCTCAGGAACTACTCAACAAATCATGGCATTTACACATTTATTCGTGAACATTTATAGATGATCACTAAAAATGGGTTATGCTATCATATTTTCGGGTTCCACATCACTGGCCTTACAGGTTTAAGAGCTCTATTGGTATCTTAAACACTACTGAAAAAAATCTTGTGACCATTGTGTATTCATTCGTGAAAATGTATAACTGCTGCATACTTTGGGTATCACGTCACTATCCTTATCAGGTTCTACTGATAGCTCAGAAACTACTCAACAAATCATGGACTTTAAATACATAATTCATATTTATTCGTGAAAATTTATAGATTGATCACTAAAAATGGGTTATGCTATCATATTTTCGGGTTCTACATCACTGGCCTTCACAGGTTTGAGCTCTATCGATACCTCAAACACTACTGAACAAATCTCATGAGCATTGTGTATTTATTCATGAAAATGTATAACTGCTGCATACTTTGGGTTTCACCTTAACAGGTTCAAGAGGTCTTTCGTTATCTCACTATCCAAACAATTCTACTACATATTGCATATTAGTTCATATTACCTCATATCATTTTACTAAGGAATTGATTCGTTAGCTGAAATCTCAGGAGCAACTCATATGAGTATGTCATACAAATAGGCACTATTATTTATATTCTTCAAGTCAGAAATTATCATTACAAAATGGTTTAGCCTATCGATTTTAGTGCTTCAGGCAATGACCATTAGCCGTTTGTCATTTACAGAAATCTAAGGAATTACGATAATGTATTTGTCATTGTATGTAAATGTCATTAGCGATTAAATAACCAACCTTTCATGGTACTTTATAGTTGCTCTCTATGAAAGTACACTTTCAAACTTCTAGACACCGTCTTTCTGGCTTTGAAAAATTCAACAGAACTTATTGAAATGTCAGGGATAACTCAAACAAAATAGTTGAATTCTACTAAGTAATATATTATTTTTTCGAGCTAAGTAAGTAAAGGAGGTTCTTTTAGACAACGCAAGGAAGGACTACTTAGCGGGATAGTTCAGACTCTTTTCCTTGAAAAAGATTCAAAATCTATAATGAAATAATAATACTTTCTTATATAAAGATTCTGAAATGTCATTTCAGAACTGATTGTCTGTCAGGACATCTCGAGTACACAAAAAGAATTCATGTTTGTGGATACGTAACATTTATTTCTCTAGTACACAGATACGTCACTTGCAAAATATTTCTTATCACAGGACGAAATCCACTTCCTTTGTTTAATATTGCTATTGAACTTTTAAAATTATAATATTTATTGTTCATTTCCAATGTATTAATAATTTATTTTACTGCTATACTACTTTACTTTTCAAATTGTAATCGAGTTATTGTTGTTTTATATGCTCATTGTATTGTTATATATTCAAAAGTAGTTGTTATGTAATTGAAATTTATTTGTGTATTATTATTTCTTTTCATCATATTGTTATAAAATTTGACTTTATGATTTTGTTCTTATATTAAATATTTCTTCTCATTTGAATACATTGTACGTACTTGTGGTGTTGCTGACGAAAAAATAACTACACGATTCAAGAATTTCTATTAAAGGTGAAATATATGAGTTGCTCTGGTGTGGATTATGGTCAACTTGACTGACTAGAACCGACCAAAGATTCAATAATCTTACTGAAATTGCCTTCTTCCCAGAACTACATTAAAGGATATTGACCTTCATAACGTCGACGAGAAACGGGGAAATATTTCCATGACGATTGATGAGTTGACAGAAAATTGATAACTATGGGATTTTTGTTTACATCACTGTGGCTTGTTTGTGTGAAATTCGTCGAGCCTTAACGTTACTAGTCAAGTCGTCGGAACAGTAAAATTTCACATTTGAGTCCTATAAATATAATGTGTTGAAAGAAAAGTCCATCTTTGTGAGTTTGGATACGATTTACTCGTTAGACTGGCTCTGGGATAACACCATTAAATATAGTTGGGCGGAAAAATGGACACACAAACACACGCATTCCGATTTCTCTCATAGAAATTTTACACAAGCTTGTCAAGTCTTTGTGTGAAAAGAGAAGAAATGATGATCTAGAACTATTTTGTGGTATATAACTGAACAAACAGCTTACTTTCAAAAATATTTTATATATTTTAAATCTAGTCCCTTTGTGTAGGATACTAATATAAAATGGTTGAGGAGATATGATGAATAACTCAGATAGGAACTAATAGTTTATATATTATTGCTGTTTGACCTTCTTAACCAAGATTAGGGCTTAGATAACGACATCGATTGACTATTACTGATAAAATAGGCACTAAGAGAATAAATTAGAGATACTTATATAATGAAAATGTTCTCAAACATAACGAGAAAGACAAAATATTACTAAGCTACCTGAGAAAAAGTATAAGCTTTCGACCACTTTAAAGTCTGTCGATTTCTTTAGTGCCAGAAACTGTGCATTTCCAGGATATCTGAAATTGAAACAGGATATGGCCGAATAAGAGGTAGGCGCCTCTTAATGGTATGTAAACAAGTTCCTAAGATAGAGTAATATTCCCATATCGACCGTGAAGAAGACACATATTGGGAAAGAACTAGATCGGGTGGGAATGCTTCCACTCTTGATTCTAAAACAATATAGAATATGTAGAGAAGATTTCATAGGTTAAAAATAGTCATGGTTATCTGCAAAAGAGAAAGCGGTTCGGTAAATCTGTATCGAATCGCATTCTCGCAGCCATAAAATAATGAACGGTTTGAAATTATTGACAGAAAATACTTCAGAAGAACTTCACCTACTCTCACTTATTGTAGAAATATGTCTATGAAGGACCGGAATGACAGCAATTCCTGATAGGCCTGTCACCAAAAAAGGACGTCAGCGTGGTAGAGGCTGGACATAGTGTACGAACTAGAATTGTCATTGTCTTTAATACATAATAGTTTTTATTTTTATTAATAACAACGGAGTTCTTTTCGAAGAAATGGGAAGGATAAGGGTGACTTTACTTAGTTTACGAAGAAGAGTTGAGTTGCGTCTTCCTTCATTATTAAGCCACTGCCACGCTAGAGTAAAGTATGAGATAACCTGGTATGTAATGGAGGAGCTGTAGACGGGGAATTTGGCAAGATCTATATAGTTGGTGGGTTGGGCGGTAGTGAGGGCGGGGGCGGTTGTGGTGCTAATCACAGGGTGAACGTGGGGCACGCACTCACCTAGCCTTCGTCCTCGCCCACCCAGGATCAATACTTGCCTTCAGCCACCTCCAATAAATTAATTTTTCGTGTAATTAAATATATTTGGAATGATATTTAATTCACAAATTGACAACCTGTACCTGGAGGGATCATAGATTTAGTTGTACTTACTTAAGTTACTTATTTTAAGTTATCGATTTAACATCGTAAAAGGCTTGAATTAAAATGTAAGCAGTGTCGTTATTCAAATTAAAACATAATTGCTGACGTTTATAAGTAAATATTGAGATTAATCGGTTGATTCGACCTAGGTAATAGGTTCAAGTCTTATTGATAAACCGTTTAGTAAAGTTTTAAGCAAGGAGTGCTTTCTTCATCCTCCGAAGGCATGAAAAACTGATGAGAAAAGTACTCTCAAATGCAAATTTGGGCTGTCTACTCGCTCACGTATAAATACACTATAATCTGGAGGTGTAGAATTCATAGGGCTTGACCATGTCTTTCACGTCCAGAAGACAGACAGTAGTAGTACTACTTTTTGTATTGATCGAGTTTAAATTACAAATACAGACACGTTTTCAAGAAATGATCGACTACATCTTTAGGTGGAAATGTTTGAACATCGTAAATCTTACACACTTCTTGTAGCAAATACTAATGGCTAAATTTACGAACTACTAATACTATGAAATACTAATTAACAGTGAATTTACAATATTCAAAATCAAGCTCATTTTACTACACATAGACACAAGATGTAAATCTAGACATCTTTTGTAAACGTAAACTTCGCTTATGCCTACGGCTTAAGGCCTTAAGCCATCATGGCCTTGCCTTAAATTAGAATAAAGTGTTGGTAGATCCCAGAAAAGAATTAAAACCATTTTCAGTTGTACAATAGCATAATGGCCCCCGGGAGTGATTCACTACTAACAATAGTAAAAAATCTCTTGGGATTACTTGTTAAGTTTTTATTTACATTTGTATTAAAACCCACAGGGGTTTCGCTACTACAATGACAAAATATGTTCATTGCAGTTTTCTATCGTTTCTATGTGTTTTTTATTCAAATAAAAATTTTGATAAAAAGATAGACAATTAAACAAGGGTCGCCATTATTATAAATGACATTTTACGTCATTAAAAATAAAATACTACCGAAGAATTTTGGGGATACTCCCAGTTTTACGTCTTTCAGTAGTTGTACGATAAACAAAATATATAGGCACCGATTGGTGTCGGGTTAATCCCTAATTCTGTTTTACATTTGCATTTATCACCATAAAGATATGAAAACTATAATACAAATCCCTGAGATTACTCATAAAACTTTTCCGGTCCCAATGAACTAGAATACTGTAATCTACCCTAGGGAACATCATTTTTTGGGTATCCCGACCCATTCCGTGGTATAGAAACCTCGTGTAAAATAACTGGGGACTTACGGAATAATAAAACGGAAGGCCTCATTTGGAGGGTCAGTCTGACTGCTAACACTGCGTAGAGGAAGAACGCAGATCCTGCGACAGTTAAGCCAGTAGTATGTTAAGGAAGACTCTAGTGGCTAGAAGAAAAAGAATTATAAGAATTATCGCTATAGATAACTTCATAGTCGTTTATATAACTTCCGTACCTCTTTTTAGACAGTTTTGCAGATTCTTGAATGATGTTGCGGCATCGTCTATTTTAATCTCAACTGGTTCATCGTCAGACATTCTTGAGAACGAGAAAAAACAACTTGAATTTATCAGTTCGACCATACTAGAAATGAAGGCAGTTTTCTGTGTCATTAAAAACTAAGATAGGACCTGTAAGGAACTGACCAATTGGATTCGGACTGCGTTATCAGGCAAACTGTGGAGGTTACTGAATAGAAGAACCCCTGACAAGAGTATGTCAACGTAAAACCTGCCGAAGCCCACACGGCGTAGCAGGTGTCAATTCCGTGATACGTTCTCGCACAAATCTTGAGCCAAACATGATAGTCCTGCGATGATAGTCCTTGTTAGTTAAACCTGGAAACAGAAAGAAGGCTAAGCGAGTAGCGTAGCTGAGAGTTGATCAACTCCGGCAATAACAATACTTACGTGGTCTTGCTTTTAAAATCCGGATGAATACCAGACCGAAAGTACAATATGTTTTATGGAAGCGATAGTGATCTTACAGATTCAAAACCTATAACCTTTTTAAACAACGACTCCCATCAGAGTACCGTGAGCAAGTGAAATATGACTGAGGTCATGAACCAAGTTCAACATGAGGAATTACAGTGGTATGGTATGAACCTCTCGAAGCGCGCAGAAAACAGGTTCCTCATCAACGTTAGGACTGAGATAGGATTGGTCAACTGCAGGATCCGCTGGAAGGTAAAAGTGACAAAGTGCTACAGATGCTTCGGTTTCAGTCCAAGTCCTGGAGGATTGCAAGGAACTGAACAGTCCAAGGTCTCTGCTTCATATACTGGGAGACGGACCAGAAATTCTGAGAAAATCTTTACTAGGCTACTGTCAATGGATTCCAAGTCATGAGAAACGCATTGTAGAACCGTAAAGTGGAACAGTACCTTTCTCAAGAAGTCAGTCCCTGAAATGGAAAACCTACTCCAATGATGGGTGTAGTAAGAGTGTCGAGCAATGTAATCTTGAAAAAAATCTGAGGGTTAGCCTTAAATAAGACAACACATCATAAATGTAAGTACTTAGAAGGGTTGAAAGATGAAGGCTGTATAAAGAGAGGTCTGCAGTGATCACAAACTCTGGCGATACATGTTACACGCGCTGTTCTTATGTGTGACCGTGTGCCATTTCAGTAACCACAAATCGTCTTTGAGCTCCATCACCTTAAAAATGGTAGTTAGTATAAAAAGAAAAATTAGTACTAAACAAAAATAATATACATATGGTTTCTTTCAGTGTTAAATACACATTTCTCTGTCATATAACTGCGCGGTTTAAAATCCAATACATTTATGTCCCAACTCCCCTTTAGGCAGTACAAATAATGGCTCTCGCTACTTCAAGAGGATATAGGGAAACAGGATTCACTGCTAATATACAGTGTAGGTTATGGACACAATCTGTTTATTAGTTGATGGATAAAGATGGAGGGATGAAACTCGAGGCATCTTTTTAGGAAATAGAAATCTTTAGTCGCTGTTACAACTTTGCCCATTTCCGGGCAATGAGCTACCATTTTGTACTGGGTTGGGATGGAAAGCTCTAGTTTGTACTGTTCTACTTCTTTTATCAAGGCCTTTCAAATGAGTGTCACTTAATTGGTCTTTACATTTAAAAATCTTGAGCCCCTCTAAATCCCATTTTGGGGGAAATGGGCAAAGTTGTAACAGTGACTAGAACGTTCACTTCTATTTTCCTAGAAAGGTGTCCCGAGTTCCATCAACTCCAACCTGTATCCCTCAAAAAACTAAACAGAGTGAATCCATACTTTTAACTCAAACTGTATAAAAACATAAAACAGTGTGGCGTTAAGAAGTTAGATGATTATACCATGTTGTTGATTTTGAAAACTAAATAAGAACTCACGCCATGTTATCGTACTGTTTATCACTCCATCATCATATTCTAATTATTTATTTCACCATAGAGACAAAAAACTACATTTTTATTCTAGATAGTTTATTATACTTTCATGTATGAAACCAATATATACTTTTGAAGACAATAGGCGTTATGGTTATTTTAATTGGTCACTATTGTGATATTGTGATGCAATTTAAAATTGTTGTCACAGTTACAAAAGAATTTTATGTTTAGGTTTACGTGGTCGGTGTAATGATCGATTGGTTATACAGTAAATGGTACAATGGTTTGTTCTACCTGGTTTTGGGTTAACATTGTTGACAGAGGTTTCTCTCCACAACGAGGTCGAAATGTTTCTAGATCTAAGGTTCCTAATTGGTGTAAGTAGTTTTCGTTGCGGTGTAAAATGTATATCTCAAATGATAATAATGTTACAAGAATACTAGGAATGACATAACGTGTATGTTCCTTAACACATCCTATAATAAGTTTTTAAAACAATGTGAAATTTTTGAATTTCTTTGTTTTAAAAGGGTAAAGGAATGGGAAGATTTTAGCTAAAAAGGTAGTAGTACACATTTTGTACAATTTTCTTTGAAAAGCTATGCCATCAACATATTTTTAGTTTTCGTAAGAACGAAAAAACAACGCAAGAAGTTATCTGTTTTTCAGCTAATAAACCGTTGCTTAGTACTTTTTCAAAATTGAGGTTTTTTGCTAAGAGAATGATATTTATATTGTAGTTATTTAACACATTTATAAAATTTTTGAGAAATTCTAGTAAACATTACAATATTAATTTATTTTGTAACGCTTTACCCTCTCTTTGGAGTAAACATGTACCACTGATGATACTTGGAAGCAGGATTTTTAGTCTGGAATAAGGCTAAAAACATTGGACTCGAAGTTTCTGTAATATATAACGTTAGTCTGATGAAACATCGGCTGTAAAAGCAGTAACCGAGAGTGTAAGGTTTTAGTATTATAAGCTTGATTTTAACAGATTTACCCACATTATATATACATGTAGTTACTAATTTAGTTTACGTAGCAAAGACCGGACATTGCCTATATGGCGTATTCAGTGGTTACCAAGCAAACCATGGTAATCAGTGGCAGGATGAACTGAATCAAGCAAAGCCCGAATGTGGCTGCTTCTGGTACGGGTGGTCGCTGAGCGATTCTGCCATCCTGCCTACGCGGGCGTTAGTGGTGGTTCGGAAGTCTCTTTTAGCTTACTAAAATAGAATGGAAGAATGTCCAGTGAGAGGGTGGCGAGAGGGAGTTGTGGGGCACACAGTTGTGGGTACAAATGTTGCTCGTACTCTCTGTCAAAAATTACAGTTTAAACAATTTAAAACTTTTCAACGTCCCATAGTCTTAAAGCTGTTATAAGTAGTTACAAGCAATTATGTATTTAATTTGAAGCTTTTAATAGATATATATTTCTCCGATTTATTTCGTACGAACCAACTGTAAAAGGTTGAAGCAGTATGTAAGGTTGTAGATGGTAGTAGTAATAGGTTGGTAGTGGTTTCTTTGTTATCTCACTACTGGCATAGTTTTTGGTTTACTCACCGTTCTCGAATGGAAAATGAATAACCGCTTCTTTACAGCTCAATTTTATTGCTCTGCAGCTCATACGTTTTATTAATTAATGCACTGTATATTTTCTGACTAAAACAACATAAATATAAAACTCATAACCTTCAAACACTTTATAGTATTGGCAGGATTGCATTTTTAAATCTCCCAAATAGCGAAAGGGTAAACAATTCCAAGCAACAAATTTTTATAGGTCGTAGTTTTTAGTTTGACACACTTCAAAACATCAAATTCACATTGAAAGTGTATGGGTATTTTGACACATCAATAAATATGCAACTAAATTAATACTTTATCCCGAGTCCATTGAGCTGTACACAGAGCCAATAGCTGTTCGATATCGGTATGGAGGCTCTAAATCCTGTAATACATTAGTCGATAAATCGATTTATTTATTTATTCCCAACGGACATCTCCGATTTTATATGATAGATTACTTAACATATTTGTTGGCTTAAGTTATTTCAATAAAGTTTAAAAAACAAATTTTAAATACTGCATGCATGATAGATCAACACCAATTCCAATACCATAACAAAATAACTATACAATGCCATAGTACTACTAACCATAGTACTTCGATTGCAGAAGGTTCAAAATTATTGTTCACGTTTTTTGGTTACATATTAGGGGGTATGAACAAATCTGACCTTATTACGTTCAACTTGCAATGATTTGAGAGCCTTCCGAATATATGAAAACCTGATCCTCAGGAAATTTTCTGGATGACTTTGAACCTATTGCTGTCCAAGAAGGTGCTAAGAACTACTACGCGAAGAAGGCAATGGTTCGTCTACGTTACAAATTCCGCACCGTAGAACAACCGTATTTAACAAATGGTTTGTCGTAACTGGATGTAGTACGTGGAACTCTCTTCCTGCCTCCATAAAATGTTTGTAAAGCCGGGATCGGTTTACTCCTTGCAGAGGGTGCGACTGCCATGGGGCCCGAGAGTGATTATCCTTGGTCAGTGACAGGAAGAATGAATGCGTGTGTGTATGGTTATGGCTATTCATCTCTTCTTCTTCTTATTTTTATTTTTTCGCTTTTTCTTTTGATAACTGTTATTTTACTGTTTTACTTAGTATGTTATTTTATATGTATATGTTTCTATGTATTGGAATTAGTTATAGGTAAGATGCACCAAGCGGTTATAGTACTTTTAAGTTTGACTTTTTGTCTAAGTACCTTGTGTTTTAGTTATTTATGTATTTTTGGGATGAATTTTTCTTCAAACAATATTTTATATATATTTATTCACTCAAGCGAAATGTAAAAAAGACCCAATGGTACTAACCTTGTCCGTCAAAATATAAAGCTCATTTATTCATTTATCCTCAGATGGTACAATTGGGACTGGTACAATGCTGAGTCCTATATGCATATAATTATGGCTCGAGTGAATAAAACAGAATATTATGTACTTTTTCTAAAGAAAACTAGCAAATGCTCGGTTTTCCTGTTAATAAAAAGAACAAAGTCTACACAATCGAAATGAGGACTTTCTTAATTGATGAGTTATTATGTAATAAAATAAATAAATCCCTAAGTGATTTATATTAAAACACTGGCCTATATATTAACATTATAGACGGGGCTGTCAATATGGAGGACAAAAGTTTTCATTGTCAATAACAAATTGCCTTTGGTAGAAAAATGAAAATAAGTTTTTTTCATGCCTAAATGAGAATGTTGGTAATGAAAGCTATTAAAAGTGCATTAAGATACTTTATTCTCCAGATCCCTGTTGGAATTTTCGTGTACCTGTACATATTAGTTTTATTAATTCTTCTTAAAGTAGCTGTAACAGTGGTCAAGGAGGATGATGGAGACATGGTAATATGTGATTCAATGAAACATAGTGGCCAACGTTAATAAATTAATCATTCAACGTGCTTTCTTAGAAATATGAAACAATAGATCGGTTAGTTTCAAACAGTACATTCTTATCACAATCACTAGCACTTTCTACCAGTAACAAAATAGTAATAAATGGATATTTTTTAATTCAGGAGTCTCCTTAATGTATTTTAAAATAAAAACATTAAATTGAATAATTGCATGAGTAGTAAGTTTTTCAGTAAATTATTCCTGTATTTTAAAACAGATTTCAATGGCTCCACACAGAATTAAACCGTAATAACCTTTGCGCGTGAAGTATATGGCATATTGTGAATTCTACATGCACTGGTATCAATTCACCAATTTTAACGCCATCTCCTCTAACAAAATCAGTGGAATAACATTTTTCATTACTGTGGTTTTCATCGATAGTAGAAAATGCAAACGATATACATAATTGCCTTTGGACCAAGAGCTAAAGGCATCGACCATATTTTCATTCAATTGTAAATTCGGACTTGAATCTCTAACCCAACTGACTGAGAAATCTTTATCTGTCAGAGTTATTGTACGTAATTTTTAATGTAAGACTGCCATTGATATATAGTTCATGATAAAAAGAGTCAGAGACCAAAGACCCATCCTAATACTACTAGCTGTATTAAACATTGGAAAGATGTCAATAACTCAAATTACTAACCATATGAACACAGAAAAATTACGGCGATAATTGCAATCCAGATTTCGTAGAACTTATAGTATAAACACTGGTTTAACTAGTACTTTGTTTGACATATGTTAGGGACAATAGATGGTACAGATTGAATGATTCATCAGCTTAATCTAGATCCCTCGATTCCACATATATTTAAATGTAATTGTGTAAAGGTTTTGATTTTGCAATAATTTTGTTAAATACATGATATTTACCTCGATCAGAGAGTGTATGTAACCAGGTTGAACAAAGAGACAGAACAAGACAGCGAGGTATACCTTAATAGAGACCGATATTGTTTATTTTTCATACACCTAATTATGTTTGTGTACAAAAGTGTACAGCACACTATTTTGTATCCGCAGGTAACTTTCAGTTAAACCTGTAAATAAAAACAATGCAAAACTTGTAATTAGTCAAATAAATTCTTATATCGAAAGTATCACTAGATGATCGCTAGCCAATGATCTGAAACTCGACGTAGTCAGGTGCAAGGAGGTTCACATGGCCCTAACACACAAAATGACGTCCTTCCGATTACCTACTATTGACGTGATATTCGTTATAACCATAAGCGAGTAACATAGAAGGCGATTCTGCAAAACCGATCTGGTTGACTAGTATTTCAAGTAGCTTGGAGTATCGGTCGTCAGTCCCAAAATGTGAATTTTCCCAAAAAGGAAATCACTACGTATAATTCATCTTTGAGGTTTCTCAAACTTCAGTATTTTTCACCTAACATTACTACACGAGAACTCACGAACAGTCTCTGTGAGTAGAGGAAGGGCTTCGTGGTGTCCCCGGGGAGCACGTAGTGGCCGGCGACTTTAACGCCCGAATACAGGTGTGCGTATGGCGACAAGTCTTGGCGCCTCTGTGATCAATTGGGAGTTGACACCAATTTGTGAAAGTGTAAATTTGTGCCTTCGTTTACGCGATTCCCGATTTCTCTCTCATCCGTGAGTCTACATGCCCAAATGTGGAGGGCTCCGGCGTTTACAACAGTGGTGCACAAATACATGTTTTTCTCTCGATTCAAAGAAAGTCTGATATACCCGGAATAGGTTTTTGTCAACTTGACAAAAACTGTTGTCAAATTGACGGATTCATTTTGCAGCAGTCAAGGCCGTTTTGTTGTAATCATAAAGATGACCTTGATAATAAATCCGAATATCCAAAGTATTCAATTGATTCAGATTATATGTCGTCCTTAATAATAAGCACACTGGGCATGATTCAAAGAATATGTGTACCACCTAGAAAAAACAACTTAAGATATGGCAGTGTTGAAGACACGTCAAGATCGTTGAGTATGCATGAACAACTTTTATCAGATGAATGTCACACCAAGGATACACTTTCTGGAACACGCATGATTTGGTACTATAATACAACTTGACCTATAAAACAACGAGAAGAGTACTGGCTATTAGACCATAAAAGGACTCTCATTAAGGCGCTGTTTTAGGAAGTGGACCATAATCCCTGGAGGAATAGTTAGAAGCTTATGACCACTGGCTAGGAGAAATAAGGATTTGGTCCTCGATATATGAAGATGGGAAAAAATTTCGTTGGTTAAATGTTATAGATTAATATTATGAATCTGTAACATTATCCAAATATAACTGCAAACATTTGTAGTGCAACATATTTTTGCTATATAGTAATTGGAAGCACCAAGCCTGTAGCTATATCGGAGTCTAAGCACCTTCGTCCAACATCTTGATCCTGTGAGTGGCATTCGGCAGAAAAGAAGCTATGTAACAACCAATAAATATTTTGCTTTTCAAATGTTTTGTTGGTTGCTAAAATGAATAGATAGTTTAGTTCCTAACTAAAGCTCCACAACTGATGAAATAATAATAATAATACAGTATTGTAATAATAAATGTATGATTTTAGTATGTAATATTTTAATAAAAATAATAAATAAGAACAGTTGATTCACGCATCAACTAGTAATGAATGCCTCCATGGAAATTCTTGTTGTGTGTATAGGGAATATTAATTCCTGTGATTATTACACCTAGAGCAGTGGGTTAATTGTGAATTGCTCCTTATGGCTTAGTAGACAATAAGGACTCTGTCAAAAATTAACGACATGTCCAGAAATAATGCGGTCATAAATACATATCCCTCATGTAAAAAAGAGCATAACAATATGCGTAAGAGCGTAAGTGCATACTTATTACGTTTAGTTTCTTGAAAAATAAGTACATACATCTGTTACCATCCTAACCTGTATGGTTTGCATTGGTACCAATAATGTTTATCATCCATATTTTAATTAAGAAGGACGACTATGGTTCATGAAATGAAATAAACAAAACCTTATTAAAGGCTTATTACTCATTTACAAGCATGAAGACTACAATAAAGTTAATATTCACAAACAGTTTATTTCTCATCTTGTTAGTTACCTATCTATTTAATATTAAATCCTATCTCGAAAGTTCTTTATAGTGCTGTAACACCTAGGTGTAAAATCTAGTAATCTAAGAGTTCCCTGTTTTGTTCAATGACAAGAAAACTATAACTGGTTTTTACGTCTATATTCTTTACTTTTCTTCGTATTATATACAAACTGTATAACATTATTTTGCCTCTCAAGCAGCGATTTAAGTTATTCCGCACATGATTTGAATCAGTGCAATTTGTGTAGTGGACGCTTTAGACAAATTCAAGAATTGGTTCTTCGCAAGGTTTTGAGAGTAGCAACTTTGAATGCAATGATTTGGCACGAAACTCTAAAAGAAAATTTTATTTTGTTACTTTATTTTGACAATTGGAAGATAAGTAAGCAGTTTGTGGAGACTAGTGAAGAGGGAATATGTATATATCAATTCTAGTATAAATACGGAACAACTATCAATGTAACGTTTCTATTTCTTGTAAAATGGCTCTTGGAGTCTCCGTTTTCACCCAGGAGTGGATTTGCTCAGAACGCGCATTCAAATACTTGGAGGGAACCTGAATTTTATGACGCATCCCAGGATGAGAGGAAGGGACCGGTCCTCGGAGCAAGATTTATGGCGACGAAAGGTCCTTTGTGGCGAATGTTAGTGTCGGTGTGTGCGGAAGATGCAAGGGCTATAACGATAACGTAACGGTGACCAGGTTACTACGGCCAGGATGGCGGTACAATTAGAGTGGTCACGTGAGCCGTGACGTCACCAGGTGTGTGGTGGGGGTGTCGTGACAGGTGGGCAGGGGCAGGCCAGCCAGCCAGCGCCGCAGCGTTAGCGCTAGACTCAGGTACGCGGCTTCATCAACCCAGTGCGACGTTCTAACCTCACCGACACTTTCACCTAGAGACTGCTGCCGCCGTCTATCTGTCGACTGCTGAGGCCTGTCACATCGCAACTGAATCGGTAAGTTATACTGTAAACCTACCCTACAGCCTAGACCTCACTAGATGTAGAAGCCACGGTGCTCGAAATGTCTGCTGGACGATCACCGATAGGCTCACTCGATGTTTACCTAAATAGGTTAAGGTTAGTAGACAAAAGCTGTGAAAGGTTGCAACAATTTCCCTTTTACCTTGCAAAAGTTACGTATTTACTTATCTCTAATCTGTAGTAGAACCTGCCCGCCAAAACTCTACTCTTAGAACTGAATATTTTATTTGGTATTGTAACAAAGACAATTGCGCTACTGAAATTGTGAAAGATGCTTCAATCTTCATTGATAAATTTGAAGTTACCGAGTATTTAATTTTCAAAAAGTAAATATTTTCACCATTTTATATAAAATAATTGATAACATGATTAACGAATAAAATGTGAAATCAGACTTAACGAACGTAGAAGTAATTTACATTTTCGGTTAACCTCCCCGTTTCCGCCAACACGAGTCATTTCCCCCCATTTTGAAACTTTTTGTTCCCTCGACGAAGACTGTTATAATAATTGCATCGATCTGCCGATTCTTCCGCCCCCTCCTTCCCCCACCTGCCGCATGTCCGTCTGTCTTCCGTCTGTTCCCCAGCTGCTCTCCTGCTGCCTTCTTACCTTCCTTCTACATTCGCCTACCGTTTACCCGCATTTCTTGAAGTCACCTCACCTCTAGTCAACTCCAAAAACATTGCTTGAATTAGAAATCAGTTTTTCAAAAAAGAGCTGTATATTCTGGTTTTTAATTCGTTCCGGTTCTTTTGTATTTTTACTGACTTTTTTCATAATGCCGGGAGTAATAAAAAATGTATTTGTCAATGCTGTAAAATCCATAGTGAAAAAATAAACTCTTGTAAGATCTTTTACCGACTTTAGCTCGAAATGTTGCCTCCTGGCAATTTGTGAAAATGCCTACAGCATGGTTTTACTGCAACCGGCAGCTCTAACACAACGGCTCACTGATTGCATCATTTTTGACGTCAGCCATTCATCAGCTTGTGGATTTGATTGGTATGTGCCAACCGAAGCAAACGCGTGGTTGGGATACTAACAGAGGCTTTAGTTCTGTATGATTACTAGAGTACCTACAAACAATGCTGGTCACATACATGAATATAATTCACTCATATTCTTACATGTATTAAATAGAGTTAATCTAATTCATTGAAACGTGACATCCTTGTGTCCCACTGAAGGCAACTGAACATTTTCTGAGAAGGTTGTGTTTTATGCACGCTTCTTCTGAAACTTAACACTTCGTTGACGTTTCCAGGAAGATTGCGGGTTTTCCTAGCGTCAGCACACAGTTCCTGTCATAACACAACTTAACATTATAACTACTACAATTAATTCCAGTTACACTACCTTATTGGATGTCTATTTATAGTTTTATTTTACAACATTTAAATATAAAGCATATTTTTTTCTTCGGCCAGTTTAATCAAGCTAAGAATTTCAAAATGTTAATAAGAAACCTAAAATATGATACTTTGGACATGTCTATATCTGATCTATATATAGCTGAGGACAGAGATCAGTGTAATTTTTGTGAAAATATGTGTCATTAATTAATATGAGAATTAATATGATGTTGATTTAAAAAGAGAAATACTGCCAATTATTTCGAGATATGATAGATCTAGTAAAAAATATTGAACTCACCATTCCATTAATTTATGCTATAATTTATTTATATTTGATTGCCATTTATAAATAATAAAATTATTGTTTTATAATTTTAAACTCTTGATTAGAGAACTGATTATAGTTTTGTTTTTCGTTGTATAACAATTGATTTAAAATCGTATTTGGATATTATTACATTATATGTGTTGTACTTCACCATTGTACTTTAACATGCCGTTTAAAGCCTTGTGAATGTGTATAATTTTTATATAGACGTTTTCCATATTTTAGTATTCCGCTCCATCAACATTGTTTTAAGTATTTACCCACATATTTCATGTTTTTACATATTGGGAAAGTCGTGGAAACTAATGTTATCGTGGAATGCTTTACTTCGTATTCCCATAAAACGTTCACGCCGCCGAAAACGAGCGAAGGCGGGAAATAACTGAAGGAAACAAAGGTAGTGTGTACTGTAAACAGACATAATGTAGATTAGGTTTGTGATGGTTTATGAGATTTGGAAATGCTTTGCAATATAAACAGCGCGCCAATAATTTACCGTGCTAGAAATAGTCGACACCAGGATTGTCAGAATTCAGCTAGGAAATTTGTGTTCGTGTGGGATAAATTACTAAAGCTGTCGCTATCGGTCTCAGATGTAATTTTTATTTCGTAGTTACAGCAGTATAGGATACTTTTCCTGAAGACGGAAAACATTACAAAGACTTATCTTTCATCATTCCCTGTTACATGTTCTGCAGGAAAAATTTGATTTCTAGTATCGCCTTAACCGCATTCAATCGCCACTCGTTATTTTGTAGCCATGCCAGCAATATACCGTATTATGATATAGAAGTAAACCATGCAAAAACGAATATCTCCCAAAATATACAAACAATAATTTATAGATTACTGATCGTCTCAGTCATCTTTTATTTCAGCCCCAGTTGTGAATCGTCCCTCAAACCGCTTCGCCGCCAGTTTCTCGTCAAAAGCTTCCTTCCTTCTTCTTCCTTTGCTAATTTTATGGATACACATTTTTAACCGTAAACCTTGTAAACTAGTAAAACGCTCACGTATTCAGATTTTGTCTTGGCATTATTAAATGCCATTACATAAAAAAGAAAATAGCTAATTATAGCAGTGACGATTCCCCAACACACTGCGGTGAAACGTGACCGACCTCCGCTCTCTTTGATGTTGAGGCTCGAGTTTCAAATTGCCTTTTTTTCTCATTTAGCGTTCCTTTAACACTTTTAGTTGGTTATATTGCTGATAAATATGTAAATACCCGTACCGAAATGTCTAACAATGTATTATCTATTGCCACAAATCGATATGAAACGGTTCACAGGAAAATGCAGTTGGAAGTATTTTACGGTGAAGCCGAATCACTTCTGTTCTGCATGATTTTAAGACAACTACCTCAAGTTTTTAAACGGACAGGAGACCTTGGAATATTTACAAACATTACAGTTTAGTTTGTTCAACAAAAAAGTGTAAGCCTAAAAAAACAACTGGAAGCTTATTCATCATTCCACGTGAAACGTAAATAATAATTCGGCAGCTACTGTTGTGATTAAGGAGGTCGTGTACAAGGGGTTGCGCACCTCCAGATATCGTCCATCTTCAATTACCCTATTTCAATTTACCTTTTCTCAGAAACTACCACACACGTAAGATTTAAATTATGCTTTTATTTTAGGAATAAACCTAATTTACACACTGAGTGTTTGTCTTCCAAAAAATGTTTTCAAAATATAAAAAGTACTTATAATAAACAAAACTCCGGGCCAATTACAATGGGAAAAAGTCAGTAGGCTACCTCTATGTTACTTAACAACTAGTAAAACTTTTAAAATCCTAGCTTGAACATTTTCTAAGAGAAAGTATATTATATATCAATAAAGTAAACTAACAGAAAAATGAGGATTTTATGATAATTACCTTTCTTCACCATTGCAGAGGATAAAAAGTATTGCACTTACTCAAATTGCACCTTATTATACACAACTGTAACCGGAAAAAAACCAAAATTACAAATCAATGTAGAAAAAACTTTTTATACTTATATTATTTATATTATATAATGGGAGGTACGCTACTCCTATACGGACATAGACGTGAGTAATTTAAAAAGCCGACTCTATCAGTTAGCTATCTTTCAGAAGTTAACTTATAATTGCAATGCATTTCTCCCTGAGGTTGAGTAATGATTTATTTTAAATGTTAAGTTCTCAACATGATCTATACCAAGTTCAGAGTTTCACTTTTAAAAAGTATCATACTAGGCTTTAGCAATTGTCCATATAATCTCTAAATGTCAAATGGTATTCTTATAGTGGAGAATAATTAGCGCATTGGTCTTTTCCATTTTGAGGTGCCGCACAACGCTACGTTACTACGATGTGTGTTGAAGATTATTCAGTTTTAAAATGAATTATGTTATATTTTTGTTTAAACAGGCTGTTGCTATTTTCATACTTTGGTTCTCGCAATATCCTACTGGGAAGAAACCCCAGCTCTGGTATTTAGGTAGCAGCGTCATTGTGGAGGCGAGGACGCTTTGGCGCCTATTTCTCCTCTCCCTCTGTTAATAATTTGTAATTCAAGCCTGTAATTCTTCTTTTTCATGTTTTAAACTCAAAAAGAGGATAACAATTATTGTGACATAATGTTTCTATTTATTTTACCATACAAATTTAAATACGCGAAATTTTGTCATACTTCACCAACCAATTGGTCATTCAAGAAAATACTAGAAAGCTACCTCGAAATTTATTTAAAATATACAAATGCTATTAGTTTTAATAAATTTTATATTTTTATAGCACTTCAAAAAAATGTACTTTTTTACATGATTAAAAGGGTGTATTAGTTCACAATCACTTCTTCCTAACTCTATCGGTACGGTATGTAACTTTTATAATGTATTACTAAAAATTAGTTTTTAGTATAAAATTGTATAATGATTAACATGAAGCCGTTCTATCAATTAATAGCACCAGTCATTATTAATTGAAAGTTATTCAATACGAAACAGCCAATTTTGTGACAATTATGACAATTATTGTGACATAGTGTACGACTCTGAGAGATATTTCTGATAGTTTAGGCGATGAGATTTGGTATGATGACGATATTTATGCACGGCCTATACATCTACCATGCTGAATGTCGACAGAACTGAAGCTGATGTGTCTACATCGTCTAGGGCGTGTCATTCAGACTTCAAGAGGTTGGGACTCGACGTAGCGATTAACAAATGCAGTGCAATCAGATAATTATTAATTTTCTACTTTCGTTGCAGTCATCGTAAACAGTTACGAGAAGGGGAAAGGTTATAAATAGAGAAGGGTGATGTGAATCGAACAGGTTGCCGTAACCAAAATACTCGTACTGACCAAAAGGGGTCACACATGTGGGGTGATGGTTGGACAGACTAACTTCGCAGGGCTTCCTGTGTCATACACAAAGCTGTGGTATTCAATCTGCAGGGGATTGTATATAGTATATGATAAAAATATAGTCACCGGATTCCTTCCAGCAGCCGAGATTTCAAGCCTACATTCGTGAAGACCTCTGATACGACCAGGTCATAAGATCAGTGATCGTGCACATCGATCTGGACTATATTGTCGCCTTACTATAAGGCGACAACAAGTCGGCCTTACTAGCCTCAATATTGTTCTTCTGAAACAGTGACAACCTTAATAACTGATTACCTCGATGTTGGCCTCCTTCGCAGCATGCAGCCTATTCAAAACAGGTATTCCACTCACCACGTGTTGTAACCTCTTTTGTGTGCCATTTGCGGCCTTACAACACACATCAGCAGTTGTAGTTTTTTGTTTACTTAGCACAAGAATCTGAGGAAACGTCTCATTACACTTGGTCCTAAAAGAATCTTTGCTGTTTTTCGAGTGACAGGATATTCTGGATGTGTAAGGTAGGTGGTAGAGACCGCCTCCTGTCGATATCCCATCTATGAGGAGCAGTAGCACTGTATCTTTGTTATGTCACCTGGGAAGAAGGGTAGGCTAGCTCTTCTCTAGCTCTTCCAGTCAAAGCAGGCAAGGACCAGTATTCCCTCGTGTTCAGGCTTGCAACAACATTTAACACTACGGTAGCTCCACCCACTCTAACAGTCATCCGTCCTGGATCTATCGATCGACCTCTTAATCCTAATATCTCGACAATTATGCTTTGTGATGTGCGACTCCTGGACGTTCATTGGGTTACTCAAATGTAAATGAAACATCGGTGTTTACTATACTCAGTTTAGGTAAGTGGAAGGTACAAACAAGCCAGAAATTAACTGTTCTCGGGAGTCGAAGCATTTGCCCCTGTAATATAATACAGCCTGTCTATAATTAGATACTGGACTTGGAGTTGAAAGAGGTCGTAGTAGCATTACCCAATATGGACGATTATTGATATTCGATTAAGGGTGTATGTAGGAAAGGATTAAAAAGAAGAGTGGAGGTGTTGTGTCGGGTAGGGTAATGGCGAAAAGTCAGGAATATAAATGGGTCAGGAAAGAATACGGTTTATATAACATTATAATGAGATAATGTGAAGGCATCCTGGCCTCATGTAGTGGTGGGAGGCGACAAGTTACCTTCTGGAGAAGATGGAGAGGAAAAATATTTAGGAATATAGGTATGTTTAGGAATAATACGAGTAGATAGGCATTTTTCTACTGGATTACGGAGAACTGTGGGGGTTTTCCTGCATGATATGAAGATTCCATTAGAATGATGAATGTTTTAAGCTGTTCATATCGAGTAAAGTTTTGTAGAATGATTTTGTGCTATTGACTACAGTACTTCTTTGCTGGAGGGTGAACATATGTTGAACTTATTGTGACGCTAAGTTTTACCTAATTCTATGGGATGTGACGCAGGCGTATGTGACGGTGTACGTCGTGACTAAGAAATTTTTGCAGTTGAAAGGAGGTAAAAATATAGAAACGCTTGAAACACGGAACGTTCAAACGGGAGGCAAAATGAATGAGAAGATAGGAGTTTTTGGAAGAGAGGCAGGAAAAGATTGAGGTAGTCTGGTAAGGTTAAAGTAACAATAATTTATAAGCTGAAGGTGGTGAGTTAGATGTAGACATTTATGTGTTGTTGTGTAAGTTGTAAAGCCGTCCTGGCAGGATTCAGATTCAAAGAATGGTTTAAATATTTTAAATATTGGGAGAAAGAAATAAATAGATGGACTCATGATGGGAAAGGAGGTTGGATCTGCCGATGGCTTTAGTCATATTATGCTACTGAAACTTAAGGCATTAGAGGGCTTGAGTACTGAAACTGCGTTAAAAAACTTTATGGATGACGTACTTGAAGCGATAAATTCAGGACGCAAAGTTAGTGGATTATTTTTGGACATAAAGAAAGCTTTCGATACTGTAGATCATGACATTCTTTTAAATAAATTATACTGTTGCGGTATCAGAGGAAACGTTCTTTCCTGGTTTTCAAGTTACTTAAATAATAGGAGACAATGTGTAAAAATTAGCAATACTTTCAGTGACTTTGGTATAATAAAAAGTGGAGTACCCCAAGGGTCAGTATTAGGTGCAATATTGTTTATAGTATATATTAATGATCTCTGTAATTCAAATTTATATGGTAGAATAACATCATTTGCTGACGACACAGCATTAACTTACGTAAAGGATGACTGGAATGATATAGAAGAAGCAATGAGTATAGATTTAAAAGCCCTTCAATGGTGGTTCTCAAAGAACAATATGTTATTAAGTCCCGAAAAAACAAAGTACTTAAATTTTAGCCTGAAAAAAGATCCACAACATTTTACCAAACAAATTTTATACAATTGTGTGAGTTGTTTGTGTACAAACAAAGAGTGTCCTGAGTGTGCAATTGTGTCTCAGGCTGACAATTTGAAATACCTGGGAATCTTGCTGGATAGGGAAATAAACTGGAAAAAACACATAGACATGGTAAAGAAAAAACTTAATGGTATTTTAAGAACCTTTTATTTTCTACAAAATATGTGTACAGAGGAAGTTATGAGAATGTTATATTTTTCATTAGTAAATAGTAGATTAGAATACGGAATATTTTGCTGGGGTGGAACCTATGAAACCAATTTAAAGCCTCTTTTAATGCAACAAAAGAAATTCATTCGATTAGTTAAAAGAAAATGTAGGTACGACCCATCTCATCCATTATTTATAAGTTTAAACATTTTTCCAATTACATATTTGTTTGTGTATAAGGTTTTAAAAATATTTTATGTCACTAGTGGTAATTTGCCTGTATTAATTAATATATACAAAAATAAATTAAGGCACACAGACAAAATAGCAGTTCCAAAACCTAATTTAACTATTTTTAGAAAAAGCTATTGTTTTTTAGGACCTAAAATGTTTAATACAATACCAAAAGATATAAGTAATTCAAAAAATATACATATTTTTTTCAAAACTATTGAAATTATGGTTATTAAGTAAACAAAATATAAATTGTCTTCTGCATACCATAAGTTAAAAAGTTTTATTCGGATCAAAGTTGCACATAAGTATACATTTAGAATTAACATAGATATTTGATAAACAGGAGTTTTTCTAATCAAAATTAATTGTCAACATTCTATCTGAGCTATCATGAATGTAATTTAGCATGAAGGAACCTCTGCACAGGCTTTGCCTTTAGAGGCCCTATATAATCATAAAAGTATGTTTCATTAAAATATTTGTTAGTATAATCATATAACTGAAGTGTTTCCTTTTTTTACTTTTAGTTTATTTTGATGTAAGAGTCATCATGCAAGTGGTATATTTAAATGTGTGCTAAGTACTACATATTGTTAAATTGATTTTTTAAGTTATTAGTATACAATTCTTGTACTTGTTTAAAAATATGTACGGAACACTTTTATGAATAAAAATATTCTTATTCTTATTCTTCTTATTATGCTAATAATTGAGGGAAGTGAACTTAGCTGTCAAAACTATGGAAATGTTTACATTCGGTATTTGAAATATATAGTACATTTTTACAATATCATAAATCGCATGGTATTTTTATCCCACCTGTTAATGGGAACGAATCTTAATTTTTTACAAGCTTGAACTTAGTTTTAGTATTTTACACATAAATAAAATGATAGATTCGTGCCCATAAACGCGGCGTTTCTTTAATTTGAACACTTACCTATGGAAAATGTCCATAACTCCCGTATCCCTTCAAATCATCCATCAACACGAATTTCGAACAGAGAATTGTGTTTAATAGATATAGATATTTTATTGTAAAATAATTAAACCCATCTTTCTCATGTGATGATTGCATTGGAATATACAGAAAACACTTCAGCATCATAATAAACCACTGTTAAAGGATTTGTACTGCTACAGTTTCTTTTTATTCGTAATTCAGTTTCAATTTCATGTTAAATTTTTTGTCGAATTTTCCTTAATGTATGTCAGTGTGAAATGTTTTGTGTACTTCTTGCAAACTAAGAATTTTTGTAATCGTTGTTATGGTTGTTTATCAGCACGGTTGGGTCATCAGACTCTTGACCCTTTATTCGTATGGCATCTGTAGATCTGTATTTTTAAACTTGCACGTATATTGACTGTTATATTTATGCTTAGCCTCTTTAGCTGTATATCGATTAGTGTGTAATATTTATTATTGTGTTTTGTTAGACTATACTAAAGGGAAATAAAATTTCACATTTTTATAACGATCGATGGTCCTATTCTTATCTACTGAATTAAGTCTAGTTTTGTGAGCTCATGGTGAATTGGATCCTCATTCTCGTTAGCTTATAAACTAATAATGGTTAATTAGATATGCTGTCTCGTTAGCTGTACTAACAATGGTTAGTTGGATTTGCAGTCTCTTTAACTAACAACAGTTTATTGCACCTGCAGTATCGTTAGCTGTAATAGCAATTGTTAATTTGATCTGCAATGTCGTTACCTGTAATAGCAATGGTTAATTGGATATGCAGTCTCTTAAGCTAACAACAGTTTTTAACCTGCAGTAACGTTAGCTGTAATAGCAATGGTTGATTGGCTCTGAAGCCTCTTTAACTAACAACAGTTTATTACATCTGCAGTATCGTTAGCTGTAGTATCAATAGTTAATTGGATCTACAGTCTCGATAGCTTAATAATGGACAAACTAGATCCTCAGTCTTATTAGTTATAATAGCAATGGTTAATTGGACCTGCAGTTTCGGTAGCTGTAATAAAGGTTAATTGGATCTGCAGTCTCTTTATCTAACAACAGTTTTTAATCTTCAGTATCGTTAGCTGTAATAGCAATGGTTGATTGGATCTGCAGTTTCGTTAGCTGTAATAACAATGGTAATTGGACTGCAGTCTCTTCAGTTAACAACAGTTTATTTAATCTGCAGTATAGTTAGCTGTTGTAACAAAGGTGAACTGGACTGTAGACTCGCAAAGTAGTATACATTTAGTGATATATGTCCACTTGTGTTATTTCTTAACTGTATCTTGATAGGAGTTACCTTGTCATTTTGTTATTTTTACAACACTTACTCAAAATGTTATCTTAATATTGAACATCAAATAATGCATCAATATTAAGAATATCTTTTTTGTTTCACTTAGTATCGTATTCTTGTGCATTTATAGTTGACAAAATACACAGTTGTAAGTTATTAAAATTGTCTATATGATTGTAAAACAACAAAGCTAATAGAGAAACTATACGTGTTTAAATTTAGTGCGCAATGAAATAACCGCAGTGTACTTAAGCGCCACGTATACCGCTATAAAATTATTCATGTACACCAAAAATAGAACGGGACCATGAACTGAGCTCAGTGGGATTCCTGCCAATATTTTTTCCTCCTGGAAAGGATTTTAGTGGTAGAACGTGACGATTTGGCTTTGCTCTATTTTTGCACAGTGTAAGACGCGTAATCGAGGGCGGTGGATGGAGTGAATAAAATTTGAGTAATCGCTCATGAACACGTGCTCAAACAAGGTTGAGTAATTAATTGGTCGTTACTTTAGCACTTACTTGGTTTTGGTGTGAATAAATATGGTTACTGACATGAGCAGGCTCTCTTCTAGACAATTGTCACATCCACGATTCTGAAAATAATACGGGGGGATTGTTTTACGCAATATTTTCACACCCTACCCACTAACGCGTTTTGCTGTAGTTTATCAATTAAACCGCGTCTCCTCCGCGATACAAGGCAAGTCTGATCGTAAATATTAGTTTGAATAGGTAGAGATTTCATGGTAATTTTCTAAAAGTATAATCTTTAGGGATTGAAGCAAAAAAGAAACAGAGCAATTTAAAATATGCAAAAACGATTGGAAACTGAAGCAAGGATTTCTCTACGATATAAAATAAAGTGAAAGCACCATTAAACACGAATAAACATTTTGAAAACGTAGGGATGAGTATTACAATTTTCAGAAGGTGGTTCAAATCCAGCAAAAGTACGCTTAAAGATAACATCATATAATTTAAAAGTGTCAGTCATTAATCGACATGACTGGTAGTTTCTTAACAAATATTATGTTGATTTCAGCAAAGAAATGTGTATTGGTTCTGCTACTACTGGTACTTAAAAATTCATGTCGAATGAACAAAATGAAGGTTGAGAGAAAAAGGACGAATACGTATTTTTCGGAAATCAACTTTGAATATTGTATCTCTCAAAATATAGTAAATGGAAATACAAATCAAATCAAAGGCTTCAAAATGGAGATGTGAGTGCTGTTATTTGACGGAAATTTAAATTTCTGTTGTCGCTTAGTTCAATTCCGTTCGTTGCATTTCTTCGGCTGAGAAAGGAAATTTAATCCGTATATTTCTCTTCAGTACGATAGGTGTTATTACTTGCGATATTGTTTTATTTGCGGAGCATAAGTTGCGGTGTTGGCCACTGTGATGTGTCATCGTTTTGGAGTTATCAATGTTTTTGATGTGATATAGTCACGTAAGTATGACTGTGTTTAATACATCTGAGAGACTATCAACGTTTCTGGCCACTTTTTATTCTGACTAATCCTAATTTTATTAGAAGCTGTCGTCATTCGTGATGACAGGCAGGCATAATATTTGCCACATCGACACATATTTGAGAAGTTATCAAATCTTCTGGTAGGATCCAGGAGTAGGATACTGCAGTAACCCGCCACATTGTAAGTTTAGAGGTTGTCAACAATCCTGATGAGATAGGATGGCCTTTCACATACAGCTATATCACTGAAATGTCTGCACATTGTACAACCGGTGATGAGAAACTGGTTTCACTTTGGGATGGTGAATCATCATCACACTCCTTCCCCCTCCTCCGCCTTCCCCACCACTCCTGCCCGAGGGCCGTGTTCTGCCTTCCACACTGCAATTCGGTTGTCACTTGAAGAGAGCATTGAAGATCAGACTCACTAGATTCCTTGAAATGTTCATTGCATTTGACTTCACAAACTATTCAATTAAGTTTAGGATCAAGCGAGTTAAATTCTTTGTAAGAAAAGCCTCGATAGACTGGAGTAATGTAAAGATACAAGGTCAAATCAAATCTTATGTAATGATAACATTAGATTCCAGGTATAACTCACTACAATGTTTTACCTTACAACTGTAAAATTATTAAGTAGTTGAAAAATAGAAATGATTACTATCGAGAAAATAAAATATGATGCTTAAACACAATATTTGTATTTCAAACGAGTAAACGACGTCTTAAAAAATCACCACTGGTTTTAAGAACTTGTCGTCCCTAGAAAGCAAGACTTTGTTATATTGGCGAGATTTTGTGTACTTTGGTGGTAAAGTTCAACATATCTTCAAGGGAGACAGTCCTTTTCTCAATTGCGACAACATGCAGCAGTTCAATAACCTTCCTTGGCCTTCTTTTTCTATGGATATACGGTGACTATATATTACTGTTATTTAGTTAATGGATCAAAGTTTAACTATGTTCTTAATTCTGTAACACTAGACTTACAAACGTAAAACTCAGGCAGTATTCTGATGTTCTAGAAATGCCATCGTCGTGTACCAACCAGCTAGTGAAGTAATGGACAATGGACATTTGGTAACTGGGCTCCAAATTTGCATTCACTTAATGGAATACTGTGATAATCCACACCTTTGTACTTTTTTTATAATACTGTAGTTGTAATTAGATTTTCTACAAACATATTTTAATTTCATGCCAAATTTGAATACGATTTTGTTTAACATTTAAATTCATAAGTTTGTGATAAATCCTCGTCACCAAAAAATCGTCTTATTCGAAATTCTATGGCACAATTCGATTCGAGGATAAATTTAATATTTTTCTCGTAACACTGATATCAAAAATTAAACCCACTATTCAAAGTTAAAGGTGATATTTTAACATATGTAAAATGGAGTGCACCACTCATGAAAATTGATTATTTTAAACATAAAAACAGGATATAATAAACATAATTTTTACTGTGTTACGAACTAATTGTTAAGTATAATCTGTTGTGGTACGAGTAATAAGCTACGTAAATGTGCTTGTACGATCAGTCGGTTTAGTGACATCACCACTTCGTTATCCATCGTGTAGCGCCAACCCGAGGAACTTTGCAAGCTCTGGGACGACATCCGGTACACTTCGCTACTATCTACTGAGTCTCGTAAAAACGAGGATTTTTGAAAAGTACTCGACGAAGTATTGAACAACTCTTTCGTGTCTCTTCAATGCAGACATTTGGTAAGCTCTGTGGCGAATTACTGAACATTCGTCCTTATCCATCATGCCTCCTCGAAGCTAAGAATTCTGAGAGCTCTTCGACGATCTGCTGAAAACTTCTTCTGTATCCATCATGCCTCCTCGAAGCTAGGAATTCTGAGAGCTCTTCGACGATCTGCTGAATTATTCTTCTCTATCCATCATGCCTCCTCGAAGCTAGGAATTCTGAGAGCTCTTCGACGAACTGCTGAATACTTCTTCTCTATCAATCATGCCTCGTCGACGCGAGGAACTCCGAGAGTTCCTCGACGATCTGCTGAATACTTCTCTCCTATCCATCGTGTCTCATTTCGAATATTTGGCAAGCTCTGCGGTGAATTACTGAACATTCATCCATATCCATCATGCATGCCCAACGCAAGGAAATGTTGAAAACTCTGTGCTGATTTACTGAATATCCTCTCCGTATCCATTTTGTTTCGTCGATGTGGACATTTGTTAAGGTCTGCGACGATCTACTGAATATTTCGGCTCTATCCATCATGTCTTGTCCGCGCGAGAAACTTTTCTTCTCTTCACAAACCCACTGAATACACTGTCTTTAGTATTCGCTAAACTCTAAATGATAAATTGGTATATATATTATTTCTTGTTTAATACTTATGGTGTTGGCCATTGTAATTAATTTAATTAATTGCATTCGATATTTGTTCAATTTAACTCTTAAATCTTTGTAATGATTACAGTTTGATGGAAGCAATTGCACCACACACATTATGAATCCACAAATAGGTATTTGACGATGTAGAGGGGAATTTCTTATTTGTAGTACCTCGTTAATTGAATTGTCACTGTATTCTTTTTTGCTGTCAGAGTTATTTAACTTTCTCAGAAAAGTAGTTCCCATTCTTGTACGTATTTAACACATAAGAATTTTGGGTGTTTGTGGTTCTAACTAGGGATATTCTGATCAAGTGTGATCTAAAACAGTAACTGACCGGAAGTGTTTTTTGTGGGTCAGGTATTCGCTGAATTCCAGTAGAACAACGATTCTAATGTATAGTAGAAAATACATATATCGTATTGTGAGTTGACTCGTTAAAGTTATAATTTATTGGCATCCATATGCCTTTTAGATATCCTGGAATATTTTTCGTAACTAAAAATACTTGTTAATAACTCTCAATTAAGAAAACTATACGGATTTCACCAAAAAAGGAAGTTTTGTAAAACTCACCAACGAAAAAGAATTGAATACAATAGTTTAAGGTTTAAAATTATGTTTCCATTCATCTATTTAATCACAGTAATAACTGTACACTTGTAAACATGCTTCCAAACATAATATATGAACTACATTGATCCTCTTAACACCTCTTGCAATATGTCCTTATTAATGTCTCCATAGACTTCTGCTGCTATTTTGACTTAGACTTTCTGCTAATTTTCAACATCAAATAATGGAATTTTATCTACATAACTTGGACTCTTCAGCTTAAATATTTTTACTTACAGCCATTTTTAAGTTTTTTTCTGTGCAGGTTTATACTATTAATACTTGTAAAAACTGAACTGTTAAGTATTTTGTACACGTTACACCTCATAAAAATATTTACTGCACAAAACAATCATGTAATGGACTGCTCTACTACAGCAGAGAAGTATACCAAATTATAAAAAAGATAGGGATTTAGAGGCATAAATGAGAAATGTACAATTAAAATGGTATTCTAAAAGAACTCCGTTCTAATAAACATCTATAATTAATTAGTCGGGCTTTAATTGATACCTTTTATGACGTTGATAAAACACGACAAGGTTAGTTTTGGTGTGAATGGAGGGGTTTTTATTTTGTTCCATCCTTGGGAACGAAAAGTTGGTAAAAAACGAGTGATTGCTGTGTGCACCGCGGCGTGACCCCCTCGTCCGGCTGGCGCGCTTTACTTTGGCTTTGGCGGGAGAAACGTTCGCGCCATCGTGGTGGAGCCGTGTGCCCGCGCGGGAACGCGGGACCGTTGGTTGTGACTCGGCCTTGCGTTGCCACCAAGCCTTGCTGAGCCTTTCGGTTCTGCTAACCTCATTGAGCAGATCCCACAATATAAGAGGTTCAGCTAGTCTGGAGATCCTGGTACTGTTTCGCCACACGGTTTACCTATGCGTTCATTTCTACCTATGTTCAATTACAGATTACTTAGAATCTATAGTGTTCAACGTTTACCTTAAGAGTTTGTGTAAAGAAAAGTTCAAGAATTTTCAACTTTTCAATATTAAGAAGTCAAATTTCTAATTATTATAAAAAACTGCTATTATTAATAAATTCAAAACTAGGGCTATTATATGTTTATGTGTGCAATGCAATTAAACATGACAATATTCAGATGAAATAATAAAAAAGCGTCGAGCTATTAGTTATATATGCGTATGTGTCTATCGAAATTGTGATTGAAGAATATTGGACAACACAAGTCTTCTGGGGATATTCCAAGAGTTTGAGGACACCAAGAACTGTTGATTACACTCGATTTGCCTCTTATTTTACTTTTTGTTGGAAAGATGCAACTTCTGGCGTTTGTATATTGCACTGGGGCAGCTGGTTGTCCCGCATTGCCTGAGACCCGCATGTCCGACCATGGGGGAGCCGCCGATACCTAGACCCACTATCATACTGGCTTCCTTCTGATAAGGACAGGGATGTATGCAACTGCCGTGCCGTGACAGTGTTGTTAACTGTACCGATCATGAAACGTCAATGACAATTTAATGTTTACTGTAGGAAATTATTACAAGAGATGCCAGAGTTGTGTGGGGCTGATCCACCTATCCTATGAATGGGAGTGCTGGGTCTGGTCTACCCATCCCTTGAATGAGTGTTGGGTCTGGTCTACCCATCTCTTGAATGGGTGTACTGGGTCTGGTCTACCCATCTCTTGAATGGGTGTACTGGGTCTGGTCTACCCATCTCTTGAATGGGTGTACTGAGTCTGGTCTACCCATCCCTTGAATGGGAGTGCTGGGTCTGGTCTACCCATCCCTTGAATGGGTGTACTGGGTCTGGTCTACCCATCTCTTGAATGGGTGTACTGGGTCTGGTCTACCCATCTCTTGAATGGGAGTGCTGGGTCTGGTCTACCCATCCCATGAATGGGTGTACTGGGTCTGGTCTACCCATCTCTTGAATGGATGTACTGGGTCTGGTCTACCCATCTCTTGAATGGGTGTACTGGGTCTGGTCTACCCATCCCTTGAATGGGAGTGCTGGGTCTGGTCTACCCATCTCTTGAATGGGAGTGCTGGGTCTGGTCTACCCATCCCTTGAATGGGTGTTGGGTGATTACAAGGTATGGTCCATTCAACCCATGAGTGAGGAGTGTTGGGAGTGAGGATTTTAGTCCGATCATTTGTGTGAATAAAAAGGTTTCGGTATTGTGGTTACCAACATGTTCCTAACTTCCTGTTTTCATGTTATACATTTGCCCTTTTTCATTTCATGGTACTAGTAATAAACCTCGTGTCGGTCTATTTAACGGATAAAAAATAACTCTGACATTTACGTTATAACAGATTTTAAATACTTCTTGTGCATCTGTAACTTGAACAGTTATTGTGAGGTTAATTTGTCTTCAGACATTGTGCCACTAATAGAGAAATCCGGCTGATTCAATGTATCTTCCGTTATAAAATTCGGCTACATCGTCATATTGTGTATGGAAAATTTAAATTATTGTATATTCAGCGTGTTTTGGTTCTAAGTACAATTTTCAAGAAAATAGAGGTTAAGCAACATCCCTCATCGACCTTGCATGCGCGATTGCCAAGGTGGATAGATCAGGGGAGTTGTTCCGTATCCTCATAATTCCACGGCTTCAGTTTCAAATAGGATATACTTAAATCTCCTATTTAGAAACAATCTTGCAGAATAACATGGTTATTATTAAAAAATATTAGTTTCTTTTAAACTTCGCAGGATTCTCAACTCGAAAGGGTGCATCAAACAGTTAAAACCCAAAAATATGTCTAATCATGTTGTTTCGCCCCAGAAGTATGAGTTGTTTATGCAAGAGTTCGTATATATGCGTTATTACCCATGAGGAACTTCGCCATATTCCATTCGAACCTAACTGTCAACGTAGTCTGACCTCGGCACGAACCTAATGCCTCTAGTTTTAGAATGGGAATGAAATGACCTGGTGGGCGAAACTGCGAGCAAGAAGCAGTGTAGTTACAATTGAAGGAATTATGACCCTGTTTTCACAGGCAACGTTGGTTATTGTTCGCCTGGGCCACGTGAAACGTTATCGCTTCCTTGTGATAAAGAAACAATGCCTTGTCCACGTGTGTATGTAACGCCTCGACAACTGCTTCAGTATAACTTAATACTGTTAAAACTTTTTGTTCTAATAACCATATTTGATTTTTTTTATGATACGCACGAAAAAGGAGTACATTTTCAAGAAACTAGGACGTATTTTTTCAAATAACGTGTTAGAATTTCTATAACATGCTAATGTTACATAGGCAATCGGTGATTTTCTTCCACTACAAGAATTGACTATGGTAGTTTTCATTAAAGATGAATTATTTTGTTGGTTGTAAATTGATATCGTATGCTGTGGGTAATTAAGACACTGCTTTAAGTTTGAATTAAATAACAATTGTACAATGTTTTGTATGTGTTGTTAAAATTACCCAACGAGTTGATAAATTTAAAAAGACTCCCTCTCCTTTCACTGCAATGAGACTGGACTGGGACTCTCCAGAAGCAATAAAAACTTTAAATAGGAAAATAAGTGAAAACGCACGGGAGAAAAACAATAGTAAAAATGAAAAGAATATCTGACCACTCAATCCCGACTATATAATTTTACGTACTGTATATTGTAACTAAACAAATAGTGAGTTGCGTTTTCGTAGAATTATACCACGAAGAGAAAAAAGGGAAAGGCATATAATTGAGATGAAGTACTAGTTTTATTTAATTCATTTTATTCGTTGAGTAATTGTTCTGTAGCTAAATTTTATTGATTAATTTTCGTGCTGTATAGGGTTTATCAGTGAACTAATCAGTGAACAAATATGTGATAGTTTTACGTTAGTTTAGATAACTAGTAACAGTCTAGGTTTTAAGTTTTTTAACGGGCCTTTAAAGTTATTCATACGTAATAGAGATTTCGCGAAGCACATAATATGGAGTATATTTTCCTGTCCAATCTTCCTTATAATGAGAAATACATGAAGGTTGTCCTATCGGTTTTTGGCTGGAGTAATTAAAATCAAATAATTCCCGCCCTTAGAAGATAACCTTATTGTTGTACCTTTTTTAAAGACAAGAAATATATAAAAGGGCTTTGGTAACTGTACGTAAAATGATGTAGTCTTTTGAACAAAAAAAGGGAAATTTTATGACCTGACCCTAAGAACATATTTGAAGATAAGTATATGGATGTTTTACAGTATAAACGTGAAATATAGCTGGAGAAAATAACTTTTTTGTAAGAGAATAAATTTTTAATAAAATTCTTATTAAAATATGGGTTAATAAATTTGATTATAAAATATAATTGATTAAATAATAAGTTATTAAAAAACATATCAGTCCCTGAACCAATAACTCAAGTAAATACTCTAAATAATCACATTTTAATCCTCAGTAGTTTTATTCCGACTTAATTACAAAATCACCTGAATGTCCTACTTGAAATACGTATAGTTCCTCGTGGAAAACAAATATTTGTTTTTCTATTTTCAGGGAAGTTTTCCTTATGGAGCATGACTTTACAATTAACAAAATTATTTAAATCACAAATCTATTTCACCATTGTAAGTAATGTATTCAATAATGGGGCAAATGATAAACTAACTTTATAAAATAATGCCTATGTGATTCCATTGGCGAATAGGGGTTTAAGATGTAAGTTACGTTGCCTTAATATGACATGGATCTGAGAATACTGATATTGATAGTAAAATTATCATAACAATCCAAAATTAAACGAAAGATTTAACGTTAAATTGATAGGCAAGTATCAATTAGACCAATATATTCTATACAATTTCACCTAAATATTGGTCCAAATAATATGTCATTCTTTTTGTTATTGAAGTATAAAACATATTTTGATTTTAACAAAATATTAAAAAAAATTAATTAAATGTTTATACCCCATCGTTTTGTTTGTTGTAACTATCTTCTTCGCTTCCCCACCGGTATTTTTTATACATGTTATGAAGAGTGCATGTCCCTATATTATTTTGGTACACGTGTCGTAACAGTTGTGAGGTTAAAATATTAGTTGTCACCACAGATAATTGATTGTCCATAAAGAAATCTCTCTTGTTGTTATGGCTATTGTTCAACGTGCAAATTTAACCTAAATTGGTAGCAAATATGATGCAGGTAACGCCGCTTGTTTTCCCTTGTTTTCCTTGTCACTGGCACGGCTCGCACCTATTATCTGGCCTATTGTGAGTCACAGTTATTGTGTACACAATAGGGCAGGCTACGGTATTCTTCACGGGCCGTATCGTGATAGATGGCCCATTTGACTATCGATGTGTTCGCTGGCCGCCAAGCCGCGCCGCGCCGCCTGCCACCCTGCCCCCGGTCTGCCCCCGACCGGACGGCCTCCCAGTTACCATGACGACCTGTTTGTTGTATCAACTCTGCCCTTAAATCGGTACCGAACCTCCGCGCTCAACCTGTACTTTACACAAAGACTTATCTAATCCCTCGCGTTTGAAACATTCCTTCCGGCACGGTTCAGGTGTTTTATACACCGGTTCTGAAACCACTTCTAAGAAGTGGACATCAAGTGTGTAGAATGTCAGTTCAATTTATTCTTTACTCATTAAATTAATGTAAATAGGTTGCAGATTTGTGTATATGTACGTATTCATTCATAAGGTTTGGTCCAGTTAAAAAATCCTACTTATAACTTATACTATTCTTCCTGTATCAGAAACTTCAACACGATCACATTCAGTTATCTTGTCCATATATGCTACCATTCGTTTTCAAAATTGGATCTGGTAATTTTAGGTCGCTATCAGCTATTGGTGACAACAGTTTATTTCATTTGAAGTGAGTGCAATATTCACCCAATCAAGACATTTTAATGCACAACGAAAACAGTTTTAAGATTATTTATGAGTTGATATTCATACTGAAATTGTAATTTGAAAAATCACATTATTGAGTGTTATTAAGATTGATTTTGGATTACACAGTCTTAAATATTTCTGATAGATTGGTGTAAATTTTAGAAGTTTATGATTGTATTATCTGACAAAGTATTTAGTTGCGCGTCCTATAATCATTTTTGCTGAAAACATATATTTTGCTGAGAGTAATTATACCACGAACAACTGGTTGTCGAAATAAGCGGCGAACCACGAGTGTTGCCAAATTAGCGGGCCGGCATGCGGTGCCCAGATCTAGTATTGCACAAAATAGTGAAAGTGAAGCCTGTCGTTCTTCCCGATAGACTGCTGCAGTCGGGGAGCCCGGGAACAACTGGGGTACGTACTGTGCAACGAATAAAACACGCTGATCCTAAATGAATCACGGTCTCGAAGCAACAGGAGTTTTACAGGACAAAATCTTCCTTCGGTGATGAGAAGAAGGCGGTATAAGGAGAAGTGAGGGAAGAAACTGTGGAGAGTGGCACGGTGAGGCGGTGATTACACATTAACCAGATGAAAGCTTAATAGCGAGTGGAGAACGTCGGGACAGACCGGGACCGAAGCGTGCATCTCCGTCAAACACTGAACTCGTCAGTCACGCAGGATTCAAGGCCAAGGAGAGATCCATGGCAATGGTAGAGGTAGAGAGCCCAGTTGTTCCGTTCCAACCTTCCACCACCTCTGCATCTGATCTTTTCTTTGTGCGCGATGCCGTGCTCTGCTGCTTGTGCTGCGAGGCGAGAGGCTCCACTGACTCCGGCAACCCCACCTCGGGCTTTGTCACTATTCCGTACAGAGACAGCACTGCAGCAACGTCTTCCAAAAACTGGCCTTCTGGCGAGTCCTTTCTTTCCCGAGCCTTCGATGCATGATCAGCGGATCCGAGCTCCGGTTGCCTCACCGAACCGCGCTTGTATGGAGATTCAGTACTTTATGAAGATTGCAGTTCCGAATAGGTTACCCTTCATTCTATAAAAGGAAATGTACCCAATTCATACTAATAATATGGATTATTACTAGAACAATGACTCGTTAGAGTAGTTTATAATTAGGAAAGTTACTTTAGATTACTTTTATGGTTATCAAAATTTTGTGATCTATGCAGTTTACATCTGGCCCCATATCCCTCCTACCTGTGCTTGGTGGCATGCCACTTTACTTTCTTAGTTGATATATTATTAGTCATAAGGAGAAATACATATAAAACTGATTCTAACATATGCAAACACTTTTTCATTTTCAGTAATATTTTGGTTTTGGTTTCCATTGTATGTATAGTGAACAATGGAGAGTTGATTTCTATAAATTCCAAATAGATGGAAATATTACGATGTGTTTAAGTAAAATCTATCCGTATCAACTTAGAAGGCATTCTTGTTAGCAAATACAATTGCCGCACGCGTAATACGTTTTAGGGCATCAACATCGATATGTCGATTGCCATTACATTGTGTGCACATCAAAACAAATCGGTGTTTAGTTTGGTGAATACTCGAGCCAGAAAAAGAAACAGAGAGTGATGAACTGGCGAATGGGAGATAGGGAAACGACGGAAGCGAGAACGGCAGCAGCAGCAGCAGGAGAACTAACGGTGACAGAATTACGGCGTCGTGACTCCAACTAATGGGTAGCTAGCTGCAAGGGGCAGGCCTAGCCATTGCAGCAGCAGAACTCTTTAAAAATCTCGTTAGACAAATGTTTAACACAATTATGTGCGACCAGATGTATTAAAGGCGAAGAGGACGCTGTTGTATCAAAGGGAAAGATGTGGCCGGCTCCAACACTCATCCTGTAATTAGAGTTTTACTGAAAGACCAAAAGAATTTCACAGTTTCCTCTAAGTTGTACCGCAGAACCATAAGACGGTGGTGTTGTCATTGTCGTGAGAACACAGAAAACAGCTGGTTTAGCAAAAATGTTCCCTCTACGAGAACGTTAATTTTATATTACCCTTTAGAATCAACAACTGATACGAGAGACACGATAAAAGGCACTTACCCCACAAAATTAATGAAAAAAATACACAATAAAATCCATTAAAAACAATATCTACATATGTGAAAGCACTGTAAACATTGAAACATTGTAACATTGTACAGTTACGTTATTTATCTTTAATTGCCTAATTCAGTGTTTTTTACAACCCTACTGAAGGAGTTCCTTTTTATTTACGAACATTTTCTATTATACCTGACAAGATCATTAATAACATTGAATGAATTTCTAATTTAACGTAGAACCTGCTTTGCTCTCTATTCTGTATATCTTTCCTCCATAATTTAACATATACGGACATTTCTATTTTAGAATTAAATGGCCATAGTGTAAAGCAGCAGTCTGACAGTTGAGGGATTATCTTTACTCACAAATTATTAATGCTTATTCTTACACATTTTTTTCCTTCCAATAATCTAGCATTTCTACATAAACGTGTACTCACAAATCGTGAATACTTGCACTTATATATATTTTCTCCTTTCAATTCTCAAAAAGTATAAATATTGCCTTAGCGTATACTGTTCCTCCTATACGCTTTCATTACCACCTTACAACAAAGTCTTTTGGTGAATACATTATAAGTACTTGTATATATGCGCATTTTCACTAATCATAGTCCACCAAAACCTTAACTCACATAAGTTAATTCATACATACAATTTTCGTGTATTTAATTACAAATGCGTTCACGTCGTCACACGTATATATTCAACAGATATATCACACACATGTAGAAAACACACACACACACACACACACACACACACACACACACACACACACACACACACACATATCCGTTTAACTAGATAGCTGTAAATAGATAAGTATATAATTTTAAATGTTTGGAAAAGTATTATACCACATAATTGCGACTGAGTGTTGAGAACGGATGGAGAAAGTTTGTAGAACAATTTTGAGGATTTATTTATATGAATGCATTGTATAGATTTAAATATTACCAACGAGGAAATGTGGGAATACAAGGGCCTTAGCAGAAAGAATGAAATACCACAGTGAACCACACAAGGCATCACTCGCCTTTGCCCAAGCTGACAAAATCCAGAGCTCGGAACGAGCACCGTCATTTGTAGTCTCCTTTTCGTGACTGTCCCATTGAACGGTGAAGGTCAAACCTGTGATTAGGTGTCCAAAACATACTTTCAAACCCATTGCCTACGAGCTGGTATTTTCTGTTGCTTTGTGGGGTGTGTGCATTAGGCCATTACTCGCCCAAAACACACATACAGTTGTGTTGATTCTCCGGGACCACGGTCGTTCGGCAGTCAGTAATTTTACTGTTTGCATTCGATTTCGAAGATTGTGGGTCGATGCTGTTATGCTGCTGGGTCGATTGAATCGGTATTTCGTTTCTTTTTTCAGAACTGTCTTCTTTCCGAAACGCAGTCAGAACTTTCGCAATATACTCACAACGTTATGAAATAATATACAATTATTTAAACAACGAGTTATTATACATATAATGTACCGTCGGAAATTATTTTTTACGGCAATGCTATCGCAAAAATCTATGTCAATGTTTCTCGTGTGAGAAGCACAGTATGTACTCTGGATGTGAATGTTTAAACTTGTTCAGTGTAGTTTACTTACAACATATTCCAAGTTTGAGCCACAGATTGGCAACCTTTATCAAATTTAATTTTTACATTATGATAAAAATCTTATTCCTGAGTATTGCATCTTACCTAAAGAAGTTTCTTTCGACCGATGATAAATTTTCACGGCCAGAATTTTGTAACATTAACATGAGACATAATACAAGTCCAATTACCATATTGAATGTTTTGACGTTCTCGTAAACATGTTTTGTATCAAATACCAATTCGATATCATTTTGAGTTTTAAAAAGCTCATAGTTTGATCCATAGATTGGCAAACTTTATAAAATTAAATTAAATTACATCTGTTGTTTCTGAATTCAAATTTCGACTAGAATTCAAATCGTTTGGTTTGCAGTATTCTGTTCTTAAAGATAGCGAATGAAAAAGTAAATCGTACAAAACATATTTGAATGTTTCGCGTTGTGAGAATACTGCGAGCTGAGTGGCCTTACTCAGTGTTTCAGATGAATGTTTCGCGTTGTGAGAATACTGCGAGCTGAGTGGCCTTACTCAGTGTTTCAGATGAATGTTTCGCGTTGTGAGAATACTGCGAGCTGAGTGGCCTTACTCAGTGTTTCAGATGAATGTTTCGCGTTGTGAGAATACTGCGAGCTGAGTGGCCTTACTCAGTGTTTCAGATGAATGTTTCGCGTTGTGAGAATACTGCGAGCTGAGTGGCCTTACTCAGTGTTTCAGATGAATGTTTCGCGTTGTGAGAATACTGCGAGCTGAGTGGCCCTACTCAGTGTTTCAGATGAATGTTTCTTGGATACAAAGCCATTGTGTGGAACTGCTGCCTGCTGACCGCCCTGTGTTCGGCAACCAGCGAGCGAGCTCGAGCTGTGCGTGCCTGTGTATCGATCCTCGCGATACAGCGATACACAGGCATCACGCAACTTCCATATAACCGCTCTTGTTTTTAACTTATCTAGATCACAAATGTACGTACCAAAGCCTGTGGATACTGTAACAGTTTCACCACTTTTCGGCAGTGAACTGGTTCCATGGAATTACGTTTTTAGGTAACGTTTACATATCCTTAGAAAGAATACGTGGAACGTTTTGTCACCGCACGCAGGTACTCGATTAAACACTATTATATTAAGTAGGCCTACTGATTTTCTGATTTCCCTACTCAATTAATTGGATAGAGCTACCATTTTAAAATGAAGGTAATAGTAAATGCAAACAACTATTTTACTAAATGCTGACTTTAATACAGAGTTTGAATGTTTCGTTAAGTGAAGTGTATAATATATTAAAAATAACTACTACGTGATAGTGAAATGTAAATGAATAAATGCAATGTGGATGGATTTAATCAAGCAGATACTGAGCTTTTAGTTAGCTAAGGAATTTTGTGATGGGGTTTATGGCACAAAATAACTTGTAATTGTATTAAGAAGGATTGATACTATCCCAGTAGATCAAGTTGAGAACTTTCTAAAATCGATCATTCTTTTATCTACTAAAAACAGGAAAAATCATAGGAAGTCATAAAAAATACCTATAAATTTGTCCGATTCTGTGAGATTTAAAGGTCGTTGCACACAATACTACATTATCTCAGCTACAATTGGAAGGAGGAGAGAAATTGGAAGTCAACTTTCTAGGTTGCCATGTTTGGTCACCAGTCACTAGGATAATTCTTTCAAATGGATGCTTTTTTATGTGCGTCATACAATTTCGTTCTTGCAAAATCCGTTCTTTGGACACCATTATCAATTTCGAACGCCGGCGACCGCCATTTACTGGCCACTTTCCACGTTACACCAGGAATCACACGAACTGAAGGCCGGGGTCTCAGTGCCAAACTGGGAGCGTGTGTCTGCGAGGAATGGCACACAGATGCTACAGATCCCGGCAGAATCTGCACAATCAGCGTCTAGATGTCGCTACCTCGGGAATGAGTCAGTGTTTAACACACGCCTTTCTTACAAGACCCGACTAGACAAACATTCTGAGAAAACGGCCATGACAAATAATTATTACGTTAACCTATTTTTTTTACACATAGCAACAATTCTCAAAGAATGTGGGTAACCATTGTTACATAATAATTATCAAATAAAAATAAATGTGCAGGAAAAGTTATTGACGGTTTTTTTCCGGACATTTGCCATCGTTCAGTGAAACAAGAAACGATGCCGTCTTGTTTCACTGAACGATGGCAAATGTCCGGAAAAATCCTGTTTCCTTCACAATCCTTCCATCGTCAAAAATAACCTTCAAACAAAGTATTGACGGTTATTAAAGATTTGAAAAGTAATTAATTGTCGCGTGCTGAATTTGTGCGAATAAGTGGTCTCAATCTTCTGATTCATTTATCGTTCTAAAAATAATCTTCAACGATTTTCAGGTTTTTAATTTTGTATATTCATATAATAAAACATGTTGTAGAGTTGAATTGTAAGGGATATTTATTGTTGTTGAAATACCGATTTGGAATGTAGTACATTTATGCAGTTAAATCTGTTACAACTGGCTCAATAAATCAATGTTGTCGGTTTTCAGTTTCTTTTAACTTAAATGTAAATGTTTAGCTTGTATCTCTTTTATGTAATTAATCTGAAAATTAGTTTCAAATTGGAAATACCTCTTTAATTAAAAATGCAAGTGTAACGTAGACACAGAACACCAAGATTTCTCATATATAAGTGACCACAAATCTTCCAAAGATTTATATAACCGTTAATACTTCATATGCCCATGGTTGGTTACACTGCCCCAGAACTCAACCATTTCTGCGATACTCAGATCAAGAACCCTGTTCGGATTCCTAGCAGTATGCAGAATTTATCTAAATTTTACTCGTCCAAATGGTAACTTTGAAAAAATAAACTGTATAGTTTTCTAAGAATTTTAATTTAAAAGTGTTATATATTACCCGAAGGCGACTAAAATGATCCGTATTTATACTTGCAATGTTTCAATTTATTAATACGTTGGAACTATAATTTGGACTTAGCATAGATTTTTGATAACGATGGATTCAGAATCATTAGGCAAGTAATCATGTCTCGGTATCTTCCACAGAAACGGTGAACAAACGGAATGTGCTGTAATACAATTCCATTATTTTAATTTACTTTAACTCGGTGCTACTCTAGAATTCATCACCCTAAATTTCTAAGATTAGGTAAGAAACAAACCACTTGCATATAACTTTGTATTATTTTTGTCTGAGTTGTGTTGATATTTCTGTGCAAAATTGTACCTTGTTAACAAATAAACTTCACTATAGGCGCTATTATCTATAAGTTAATCGAGCTGAGCCTATTTCGAATAAAGTCGACCGTCATTAAATGGATATCAAAAAACGGTGACATCACGCACGCACGAGAGTCATCGCTCGATATCCAAAGCTCTGTAGCATGTAATCGGTCCCTAACTAAATGCGGACTAAAAACGTAATAGTGTGCAGAACACTAAGTATAATTCTTATAACGTACTTCGGATAATAGCGTCCATAGTGTATTTTTATCAGTGTCTTCAAAAAACGTGTTCAATTTCTAATTATACACAGTGTATACAAAGTCTGGATTCACTTGCATATCAGCGACTCTTCCAAGATGGTTAGTCTTGTCGTCCATAGATTTATCGTGGAAACTGTCGCACACGATCGCCTCCCAGGATCAGGCTGTGGAGGATCGTGGTGGATCGATTATCGTCGCCACATCGCAATCGGTACCGTGCTTCCTTCGTCCTGTTGTCATTTGTCGCCGGGGTGTCAGGCTCGACCACCCCGTGAACAGGAAAACCTCAAATCACCACACCTGTTCTGGGAAATCGTTGCAGTACTGTGGAATAAATCTTGAAATATTACGCAAATTACGTTGGTTAACCGAACTGTTTCTTTAAACCATTCCAAAATCAAACCTGTTTAAGTTGTATTGATACATGTTTGCAACAAGAAGGATAGAAAAATATTTGTGAAAACTTGAAACCGTTTCAGTTGAGAGCAAATGCCTAAAAATACCACAAATAACTATATGTTTTGGTTTGGACATTTGGAATGTAAAAGGCGTTGTGTTTAAAGTGCTCCTTAGCTAACTTCCATTTTGCAATTTGTTTTTTGAAGTTTAAAATTTTCCTAACTAAACCCCAAATATAGCAGAACTCCACTCTAAGTTTTACTATGAATTTTATGCGTAAAGTATATCCTTTATATATGTATTGTATTATATGACTTGTTTTTATTGTAAAAATATTTGTTTCTGTTACAGATTTGATCTACGTGCACGTTTATCCTCCATGCAATGAAGGTAAGACCAGCACGTATAGTTAAAACTATTGTAATATGCTTAGTACCTTAAGTTGATTCACCTGGAGTGGTCAGATTGCAAGATAAAATGTTTTGCTGAGACTAGCTCAAATTGACAGATACAAGACGTTGTTTACCTATACAAAAGGTATAAGAGTGTAAGACACGATATGCTGAAAACCTGGATAAGAAGTTATTGCCAGCAATGTGATTTTATTTACCTGTGGAGAAGTTGGGTTACAAGACAAAAAGTATTACTTATCAGGAATTAGATTGACAAAACAAGTTTTAGTTCCCTATATAAGATGCCAGATCTCTAAATATCCATTATGGAATTGTTGATTAGTTACAGTAAAAAATATATATAAATTGTGTAAACGTGTTCTAATGACGTTTACACATTATGCGTGTTAGTGTGGTTAGAACTATGTGACATGAAATGAGTTAAGAGAACTAACATTAAAACTGGTGGCAACTTGTCGCCTGGTCACTCCATTACCTTTTTCCACTCCTGCATTTTGTGGAAGTAGGCGCCCTTTCTCACTTATATGTTTTGCGGGCATAATGATCATTGGTCTTTAAACCGTGTATACTTGGATCGATTTATTTAATGACAGACGACGATTGCGCCACTGCCTGTTGGGACCTGGTATTAAATAAAAAGTATTCCTATTTATAATAGAATATTAAAAAAAATAAGGATAACTAATTTTTCATTGTTGGAATATGCTATACATTACAATATAAATCATGCACTAGAAATTTGTTTTTACTAAAGGATAATTTTTGGGGCATATTTGATCGATTTCATGATGATCACACACACATTCATATTCTTGTATCATTTCTTACCGTAAAAGGAATCATTTGATTTTGAAATGTGTACGAAACTTGGCTCGTGTTACGGTGATTAAAATAACCTGGATTAACAAAAAGTCCCACTTGTACATTCCACTAGTGAACAATAGAAAGAGTATTCGAGGAAATATGGGTCGAATGGCTTTTGACTCCGATGGATAAAAAATTTCACGCCAGGTGATTAGAAGAATACCGCGGGCAGACCGGCAGCCGCTGCGGTACGGGCGCAGGTGTCAGGATCTGGGCTTTGTTCCCAACACCTGCCCCGTGCACTTGCTACTCGGATATATATGTATACCTATCCTCAGGGACGTATTCAGGGCACCAGGGGGTCTCCCCTTCAAGAAAATGGATGCAATCCATATGGACATGGAAGCAGTATGTATTAACTTAAAGTATGATATATATATATATATATATATATATATATATATATATATATATATATATATATATATATTTTGCTTCATAATCACGCATGTTTTACTAAAAACGTAGAACAAAATCGTATTGCGAAAGAAGAACATAGATTGAAATTAATGTAAATACATGAATAGAGAACATGGAACAACTATTCGAAGCCTTGCAGTGCAGTCCGTATGTGACGTGGCGCGGATACATTGTAAATCAACACTTTAATTTGTTTGGTAAGTAGCTGTCATAGACGCTACAAAATTATTTTAAAAATACAACATTTTTGAAGTAATTTTTTTAAATAGTTGAATAGTTTTGGGCTCCTTAATTTTGAACAATTTAAATACAATAATGTTTTAAAAAAAATTACAAATTCACTTTAAAAAATATCTCAGTTATTACATTTTAAATATATTTTGTTTGAAATTAATTATATAGTTTTATAATTTTATACCCCTTTAGTTTTTAGCAATTGAAACAAACTGTTCTGAAAACTAAGATGTACTACTCGTATAAGTACTATACAATAACTGACTAGCTATGTTACGTGCGGTTAAACTACTATATTATACGAGAACTATCTAGCTATCAAGTTTAGTTATCACTTCACTTTGGCTCTATACTGGGTAGTTCTGGTTTCACTAGCATGTCTACCGCAGTCAACGAATAGGTAGACTCTATTCCCAAAGAATTCCAAAATAGTTGCAACATAATAATTTTTGCTCTGAATAGTATGGTTCAAAAAGTTATTGTTAGTGCTTTAAATATTGTTAGCTATTTTAATGACCCCTTATTTTGAAATATATGCGGTGATGAGTCATTGTTCATTGTTGACTATGAACTCTTTCAGTATAAGTATTTTGTAAAATAGTAAAATAGATATTGACACTGTACGTTTCAATTTAACGAAATTCCATTGTAGACTATAAACATAAATTAAATTAAAAATTAGGTACACACTGTACAAAACGAATATGAATGTCTGAAAATTGTAGGAAAATACTCTCTGAATCCGATCTAAAAATAACTCGTCAGTAATGTAAATGTGTGATGTTGATGGAACTAACTCAAGTATGTTGAAGGAGAGATCTAACTACTGAAGATTTTTGAATTTGCGAAAGCTAAATTATGGATTAATTTGAAGTTGTTTCATCGGTAAATAAAATGCTACATTTCGGACACCAATACTGATCGGTTTATTAAAGCAGCATTGCGTTTTAATGTTATTATGTTACTCCAGTAGAATGCGAATTTTCGTCCATCGTACTTCCATTTCCTGTCCCTCTCTTCAGCATGAGCGGTTTGTACCCTCGGTTGTGTGGCCTGGCAGGCGGCAGTTATATGGCATCGCGCCATTAAAACACAATTTACTGTGTATCTGTGTATATTGGGCAAGGTCGGACGGGCTTTTGTCCTCTTCTGGAGTCGATAATGATCATGGTGCGCGCCGGAAGCGGTGATTACATGGAGGGGGTTTCCGGTGAGTGTCGGCAGGTGAACTCAACTGTCTACCTCTGGCTCCGGCTCTGCCATTCTGGCCTCTACCACATTCAGTCTAGCTGGCCACCGAACTTTGGCAACTTTGTGGCAAGTAAAACTGCATACACATACACCCATCCAACTGAGGGTACGTTGTAAGAGACCGTTTTGGCGGTGGAAGGAATGTTTGGCGGTGGAAGGAATGTCCTGAATCTACCCGAAAAGTGCCTGAAATACACAATAGACACGTTTTAACGTTTTGGTTTCCCCTTGTTATCCTTAATAGTCAATTAGAAATAGACATATCTTCTGTTAGGATAAAAACTTTGGTGTAGGTAATACTGAAATACTTGAGTGATGATGGAATGGACTGAACTTCCTTTAAAAGAAAATGTAGGTGTCGGTTTAGAATGGTTTTTATGATAGTGCAAACAAAAGTTTAATTAACCTTTTTTGATAGAATGTTAATTTTAAGTTGCCCATTTAAAACTTTTCAACGAAACGTCTGCCGAAGTGGTATAAATCTAACTTGCAGGGAGAGTATATCTCTTAGGTATATCTCTCTCCACACCCGTGTTGTGTTTGAATAATATTATCTGCGAACTATTTTTCAATTTATAATTAGTTAGGTGCACTACTTCATACCACTATAGCAGACCATAACAAGGTCACCACATCAGATACTGCATCGCGAAGTAGTCAAGGTTTTACTACTGCTAGAATATTACCAAATACAGTGGCAGACCATTGTGTAGCAATATCACCAATTTAGAGCAAATAATCTCTTTTTGATTAAATTCGGCGTGCATGTATAATTTTGTAGTGTCTATTTACTATTTATTTATTGCTTGAAACTTTTAACCCATTAAATTATAATAATTGTATATAGAAGACATTATAGCTGAAAAAATTAATTGGTACATAGGGTTATCTATGCCCTAGACGTTCACCTAAGGAAGGATTTTTCTCTTCTACCTCAGGACTTCACCCCAATGGCTGCTAAATTTGTGAAAATTCACATAAGAATTGCATTGGTGCAATCACATGTAATAGAAAGAGTTAATTAAATGTAACTGTTCTATGTGAACATCGTGTTATGACTAAACTATCATATGTTTAATTAATTTAATTCGAATTTTTATTTGTGTCTATTTATATTCTTCAAACCATAGAGTAAGGTTAAAAGTAACCACACTTCGTATTAATTCAACGTTTTCTACATATAAATCTGGAAGCGTGAGTAAAAATGCATTTTAACCTACATTTTAGCAAACATTATGTATGCAGTACGTGGTCAGTAGTGTAATGTAGATATCAAAGAAAGACAGAAAGATACTGTGTAACTTTGACTACAGATTTTAGGACCGTTGTAACACCCAACTTAGTTGATTTTTACAAAAGTAGGCTTCTTAGTACTGCGTATTTTATATATTTTTTTAAAGAAATACAAACTAAACCTTGGTATTGGAAATATCATTCATGTGAACCAGAAATGCACATGCGCATAACCTAAAATAAAAACCTTTCGGTATTTCGCTTATCATTTGAAGCCACGAACACAGGAATATTATTGTACCCAAAATATGCCTCCTTTTGTTTCAAAACTACATAGCGCCCTACCATCTCTTACATCATAAGTGCGTCAGCTGAAAAAGTTCGACATCAAGATTCCTCTTCGATGCCTGAAGTAGTTCATTGTTACTGAAATTGTTGGAGCTATTCAATCAATAATCATAGAATATTGGAGAAACATTTGAGTTATTTCCCAGGCACTTCATTCCGACTTCACGGCCTCAAAACACTACTCTTTAAACTTAAATAAAATACATCACGATATTGGATATTTTTCAGTGACTATCACTTACCTCATGAATATAGGATCCACATATGTTTAGAATGTCATTATAAGGAACATGTCTATGATGTCCCTGTTTTTTTTAGTAGGAAATTGCGTGCAAAGCCCCGGGTAACTCCTTGTAGCATAGTAAATAAATAACACATAATGTGGTATATTCAATCAACTGAGTTTGTAGGTAGGTTTAAACAGGTTAAAACATGTAGCAAAGGTCGCTGGGTCTCGGAGCGTGTTGCCTGCTGTTCCTCTACATCCAAACCGACTCAAATTACAGTAATTCTTGCTTCATTACTGCGGGAATAGAGAGATGGCTGGTTGGTTCTAAAAATACAGCTGGCCAATCCTCTAGTACCCAATGTAAACTTGTATTCTCAAGTGTCTAGCTGCGATAAGTCTATAGAGCTGGGTAATTGACAATGTCAGGACTTTTTAATATTTTACACAACTGCATGTATTTTTTATAATGCACTCTTTAAATCATTTCGTAACTGGAAATAACAACTTTCGATTATTGCTCGTATTGCACTTGGTATACTCTTGTCTATCAACGTATCATCAGAATGAATGTAATACAGTTTTGGAATATTTAATATATATCATTAGTGTATAAAATATTGAATCATACACTGTTATTGGTAAAGTTAAAAGAAAGGAATGTGTCTTACTAGTAAACATGTTGTTACTGTAGTGAGTAATTATTTAGTTCTCACCTCGACTAGATACGTCATTCCTAAGGTTTAATGAAAACTTACTTAACTTGAAATGAAACATCCTGGTTACAAATTAACATAAGGTCCAAAAAGTAATAATGTAATTTATGATTTGTAGATAAATAAAAAACTAGTATTGTTAATAACAAGAATTTAATGTGGTCGGCGATAAAAGAAGACGATAAGATTACTATCTTGGATGAAACGTCAGTCAACAGTAATATGGTAATAAAAAAGCGAGTTAATTAGTATTCAGAGTCGACGTAAGGTATAAATTGAAACCCTCTCGGGTACTTAATTCCTTATTTCAACTTTTTACAAGAATAAAACCCTCGTAACATATCCCAATAATGTCATTCCTTACATAGGCAAAACAATTAGTTATGGCACTGATAATGACTTCCATGTAGATATTAAGGAAAACTGACCTAACAAACACAGAAGGAATGAACAGCAGATATTAATCTTTCAAATTGCATGTAAATCGGCAGTAGAAACCGTAAAAGCTTCAAATGGCTTAAAAGAAATCCAGATAACACATCGGATACGTACACGGGGTGGTTTTTTATTCAAGTTAAAAAAAACCTACACGGGTACACAGATATGTAATTTTTACACAGAACATGAGATCAGCTTTCATGGAATAATCTTTGTAAGAATGAAACAATTCAGCCAACCTCTTTGAAACAATTACTGAACATAATTTAGTTGAAGGATCTGCATTAGGAAGCATATGGTATAATGGATAAATAATATATGAATAGGGAGAGTGGTGAAACCTTAGCTGGTACCTTTAATTATTCTGCCAATTTACACATCTAAGCAGTAAAAGTTGCGTGCAGCATCTAAAGTTTTGATGGTAATAATATTCCATGTCAATGTTATATGGTAATGCAAAACAGTCATAGTATAATCAGTGACGATTTCCATGTTTCTTAGCCGAAACAATATTGAATTTTCCTGTTTGAATTTGAATATTTACACTGTTTTCCGCGCTAACATTATGCCATAATCCAGAATGGAGAAATATAGGAACATGGAATTACTGTGCGTTGTTAAATTCAGGGGTAAATGTAATTCAGTAGCAATTCGAACGCTCTTGTTTTGAACAAATAGGTTGAAGAATTCGTCATTGTCACTGTCACTTCCCCAATTGCTATTGAATAACTGGAAAAGTTTATTATCCGGGCACGAACTGGAAATCAGGTGGAATGATGAAGTAAGGGCGACCAGGTGTGTGGGAGGCACCCCGGCCCGCTCGGTGCACAGCGTACACGCCCTGTTCATATTGATTGACTTAGCCCCTTGCCTTCCTGGCCTCTCGCCCCCCTGGTTCCCCGCCCCTATCTCCGCATTAATCATCATTTATATTACACACCAAACTGCTACGGGTACCGATTGATTAGATTGTCCGTACATCTCTGTTTTCGTTTCTGCCCGGTAGTCGGTATTAGGCGAAGGCCATACGTACGATGATTATGTACGAGCGATTCCGAGTGATGAAGTAATGCTGATTAGATACTTAACGATTAGTAACTATTTTTTAAAATTTCGAAACAGTTCGGTCTATATCCTTCAAACTATGATTTTCCTTTTTCTCTTTCGTTCATTCTAAAAAATTAATACATGGTTCAAAGCTGACGCCTGTATACATCCTAAATTTGCAACTTGCAAAGGCTACTCGCCCTCGTAATACCAATACATATAAAAAAAACTTTTTTGATTTAGCAGTGGCATTTCAAAATTTGTAGATTTCATCGTGATAATTTTGAAGGTGGAAAGGGCATGTGTAATTTATTTGTCGAACTTGTTTTGAGGAATAAGAAAAATCAACAACGTGGTAAATTCTCCAACAATATTCAGTTTTTAAACAGTTAACGATATGGTCACTTTATTATAAGTTTTTCTGTGTATTCAGTTGTTTGTCACCAGTTATTTTTATGATATGCGGTACAACAAAGTACAAAAAGATTTATTAGCGTAGGTTTGGAAGACTGTGTATCTGAACAATTTTATTTAAGAAAATGAAACAGTTCTAAACGTCAAGAAAAATGAACGAAAGGGCTTGCCTCCTATGTTCAACCCTTACCTACGCACTTACTTAACGACCACAGTAAGGTGTTCAAAGATTTCGTTCCTAAATCGTATATCGTCTGTAACGAAAAATTGTATTACAGATGGCACACAACGAAGAGACGTATGAGGAATATGCTTAGCTTAGATTACTATTATAACAATGTATTGCCGACAAGTATATGATCATTTCTGCGTGGGGGTGAAAATTACAAATACAGTTACAAATCAAGGTAAACAGAATTTTATTGGGTTTTTGATCTCTTTTAATCTGTATTTTACTACCAACGTATCCAACCACGAGCCGCTATCCACCCTTCCTCATAGACTTCGCCATAGGCAATATCTCTCATTACGTTGGTGTAATGGGTTTTTGGTTCCACTACTATTTTTTTTTTATATCATAAATAAAGATCCCAGAAGTCAGTTGATAAAGAATTGAAGTTTATTTAAGTCTGAAAGTGCAGAAATGATTGTTGATCACTCTACAAGAAATTACGGACATTTAAAATATAAAATGTGAGAAGTTTTGTAAAATCCAAAATTAAAACAGGCGAAAATGGAAATGTGTCTTTTTAATACTATGAATATGAGATATAGCTCCAGTGAATGAGCATTTTTCAGTTCTATATTACTTAAGAAAAATATTTATTTGAATGAAGTACAATTGATGAAAATCTCCTTTTCAAATAAAATTTGCCTTAGTAGATTTAAATAAATAAAGACACGTTTTCCCTCCCTTCATCTTTTATGTAAATACTTTACGAATTCATATCAATATCATCACCGCTTTTAGGCATTATTATAAGATATCCTTAAATTCTGTTCATATGCCATACATCTCCTCATAAAACGATCAATAAAATGTTCTATATTTTACCGTTAAAAAAAAAAAAAACGGCTAAAACCGACATTTTGTTTAAAAATTCAAAACAATTTTCCGAACAATTTAGAGTAATTTCTCTTATATAAATAAAGAGTACAGAAAACTTAATAAACTTTCTGATCCCCGCAAAAGGGGGTATCTTGAAATTAAATGTAGAAATGTTATAATCAGGTCCAAGGAAACGAGTTTGATTTTTTAGAGAATGTATATGACTGATATGAGTTTTGACTTTAAAGAATATGTTTCCCAATGGAGGAAATACATTTGTTATGACATGTAATTTCAGAAAATTACATTTCCTATGAATAAAAACACGTTATTTCATATATATATATATATATATATATATATATATATATATATATATATACATACTGTACAAATTTCATAAATGTATTTTCAGTAATTTTGTGGGAGCTGATAAAATATACACCTTAATACTGCTTTAAAGAATATAAATTCCCACTGTAATAGTAAGAAACATTTCTATTCTTCCTGTTTATCTTCTGTGACTAAACATTAATTCGAATTTTTTAAATTGAACAACGGTTGCACCACTTTATTTTTTTTCCGCTGCCAAATTCTGAGGATAGCCGCTTTTCAGGCTGAACACGTACAATTTTCCGTGGTTTTCTAACAGGGAAATCATTGAAAACGTACAATAGCGCTCTAAAGTAAATGGTTCACGTCGTTCGATTAAAATTCAACTTACTGCACATTTTTAAACGTATTCGGTTAAATATTTCACATAATTTATCAGAATTTAATTCGAATAGTTAAATTTTAATCTGTACTGAGTTTTCTTCGCAACGACAATTTAAAATTAAATCATGACAAGAATTGACAGAAGGAAACATAGTTTGAGGGTGTCTCAGCAGGTAGTAATGATACTTGTAAATGTAATTGAAAGGGAAGTACTGACATTCCTCTCTCTCCTTAGAGCTCCTTAAAGGTCTTTAGGAAACTATAAAAAGATTTTACGCCCAAGTAACTCTTTACTTAACATTTACGAGTAGTAAAACTGTTAACATTTTTACTGTAATCTGGAACGCTGTAAGTGCTGTTCTCATTGCGTGAAATGCAAAATGACTATAAGAGGATGCTATTGCACCAATGCTGCTAAATATAACAATCTTACCATAATGGCCTCCAGATAATCCTATTTTGTTGTTTTGTTTGACGCAGACATCAACAACGCTGTTTTTGATGGATTTATAAACGTAGAGACGGTTTCTATTTAGAAATCGAGTTCCACAGATCAGATGGCGTAGTTATGGCATTACTTGTTTCCCACGAAATTGTAAACAAACGCTTCTTTTCCACAAATAGCCAAATAGGTCTGATGTCTAACAGTTATATAATCTACCCTTGTTTTGTTCCTAACAAGATATTTTAGTTTCACATTAGTAGAATAATTTCAATTTCAATATTTTTATTGTCGTAGACATGTATTACATGTATGACAAACGTCAGCAGTACATTATTGTAATTTAGAATATACAAATACAACATTTGTATGACGGTAAAAAAGAATAAGAAATTAAACTTACATTAAATAACAAAAAACAAATCAAACTATTAAGCTTATAGAGTTTAAGCTAAAAACTCCCCAACCGAATAAAAACCCTTTAATAGGCATTCTTTTAGTCGTTTTTTAAAAATTGTTTTTTCTGTTATATTTTTTAAATGATTGGGCAGTTTCCAAAAAACCTAGCCCCCGAGTTTTGAGGCAGTCTACCCGTCAGAACTGAGCGATGTTGGGTTTATCGCAGGTCAAACTCGGGCTTGTGTTGTGGTCATGTTTAGCGGCTCTATATACTACAATAGCACAATGAAACATGGCATAGGTAATGGAACTACCATGTTGTTAATTTAGAGTTCTTCTGTACTATAATTAGAAAATGTGAAAGCAATATCATCAGCATACATAACAGTATTCGTGGTTTATAGTGAGCACCAAATTATTTCTCTAAAGGTTAAACAAAGTTGGTCCAAGTACTGACTCTTGGAGGACTCTAAATCTCAATCAGTTTCGAGCTGTGATTATTGAGTTTGGCAAATTGCTTTCGATCCCTAAGGTTCGACTCTAGGCTCTCTTTCGACTCTAGGCACCTCAGTATCTCATTTGTAAAGCCTAGGCGTTGAAAATACTATACAGTGTATATGCTATTTATAGTATATATATATATATATATATATATATATATATATATATATATATAGTAGTATAGTATTTATTATATTTACAGTATATACTACTATACTGCATTAAATAATGTTACTCATCCTATTGATATCGACAAAAATTTTCCCTATAGTACAACCAGATAGTCATGAAACTACTTATGTGCTTTTCACTACACTTTTCACTCCTTGAACAGGAGTATCTGATTCGACAAATCCTCTTTATTTACAAATCAGTTGTAGTTACTGTATATGTTTTTGTTTGATTTAGTGTCACTTTAATCATTTAATAAATGTGTTAATTATGACTCTCTGTAAACAGTCAAAGCGTTAATTACGGTTCTTCATAGCAATAAATATTCCAGCTAGTAGTCACAGATCATTTGATGAGAATGAGGTGGGTTGTTAAGGAAGGTAAAATTGATCTCGGCTATAGCTTTCATACGCCAAGTACACAGCTTGGGTTAAAGTGATAGTTCTTAGTTTATTCTGTAGCTGATTTAGCTCAAGCACTATTGTTAAGTTATCCTTTTTCGTTTATCGTTTATCGTTCCCTGAAATCGCCCGTTGCCTCTGGAACATCGAGCTCCAAGTCAACCCAGGTCCATGCTCTTGTTTAGTTAGTGGCACTAACTGCCTATTCATTTCGCCTTCTCTGGCAGGAACTGTATTCATTCATTTCTGGAGCTAGGGTTTCATTTTCACAACAAGGAAGAGTGAGGAGGTTTCTGTTGAATGTTTAAGGCGATTTAATTTTGTTTTTCTTTGCCAATTTTCTATTGTGATAATTATAATATGTTAACCAATCAGTGCATTTATATAAAAATACTTTTTATTCAAATTTGTTAAATTTTTATTTGTTTATGATTTTAAACGTGTTTTACTTTTAGATACTTTGATGTGTATTTACTGGTCGATAACTTGTTGTAATACACTTTTTTATTATTATCTACATGACAAATATTAAAAATAGTAGAGGTAGAAGGTTCATTATATTACTAAAAAGAGGGGGAAAACTTCAAAGTTACAGTTTTATTCAACAAAATATACTGAAAAATAAAATTGCTGGTAAATGGTGTCCAAAGATAAATAAAATATATTCAAGGTGTGAAAATGTTCTTTAGAAGCTTCTCGGTGTATATGTAATTCCTTCCCTGTCTCTCTTGTACTCTGCCTCTTTTAGTTTAGCATATTTAAATATTTTCTGTAGTTTTTGTACTTCTCAGTACTGCGAACCTTACGCAGCCGCAGGCGATCGTTATCCTTTTTGTTTGCAATGTCGACAGCTTTTCTTCCAGGTGACACTCTTGTTTTTATATGAGCTTAGTCATTGTCATCATGTATCCTTCATTATAGATTGTGACTCATTTTGCTATTTCAGCATACATTCTAGCTTTTCCTGTTAAAATAGTGTTTTGGCACTTTCTCAAAATCAGACCATATAATAACCCAATAATTCATTTGCATTTTGGGGTTTTCCTAATGTACACAGTTCCAACAGTTTTTAGCTGTCAAAACGGATGTACAAAGGCATCATGTGCCTTATAACGGTCTAATGTAATGTTTTGATCATACTTTCATGCTTTTCGGGATTTTAACTGTTCGATATGTCGTGCTGATACAAACTTGTCACAAAACGCTAGGATTTCTCAGAAAATGTCAGATACAGTGAACGTTTGTAATTTCACCCAAATGAAATAGTACTCATATTGACTTAAAATTTTGTATACATGATCAAAAAAACCTAAACTAAAATAATAAGAATACAATAACATTTTTTTAAATATTTGAAATTGCAAAAAAGATAGTGATCCCTTTAAGATGAATAGTCGAAAGAGTTCTTCCGTGACTGTGAGATTAAATTCCTAATGAAACTTCTTTTTACAGAGATGCACGTAACATGCAATTTCTCGGAATTACTCAAATTTCACTTCTTCATATAATAGTAACACTATAATTAGTGGAATAGCCTAATGTTGTCTATACACGGCTACGTTTCACGTTGATAAAATAGGAAACTACAGGAATTGAAACATCTTTAATTTATGCTATCAATTTAATCAATTTTGCTACCACGCAATGGTATATATTCAATTAAGAGAATTAGGTCACTAAGGTTGTTTCCCTTATATTTATGATCTCATATTAGTGTATTAAACCCCTGAAATATCGGCTGTTTTGCGAAAAGATAATTGCATCGTAACATTAATGGATGCACGCAGTGATCATTTCAACACTATTCTTATATAGTTGTTGCCGATGGCGCATTGGAGCGGATATAGGGTTTATCGCAAGATAGGCGAACCAAGCAACGCCGAGTGTTGCTATTGCTATTAAGGATGACCGCTGAGCGTTCCTGTCATTGCAAGCAGTCCTGCCCGGTCGTTGGTTGTTAGGAGAGGCACAGTAGCCTATCCCTCGACGACCTTGAGTTTAGACCCCTAAACGATGTTAATTTCAAACGGTCATCCTGATCTTACACGCGATTTGTATATCGTTGTACTCGTTAATTCATTGTCTCGTGAATCCATTGTGATTACATGTGAAAAAGTGCAATGTTATAATAATTGTTTTAATTATTTTTTATAATAGCGTAAATTGGAAATGCATATGTTGTTCGTTGAATTCCCTTTATACCAACATATCCATCAAGATACTTATTGTTATATTAAATTATCTCGTTTGGGTAAGTTAGAAGGACTGTTTAAAATTAATTTAATTTAAACTTATTGGAGAGTTGCCTGGTAGACTAAGTTAAAACTACTTGCGAAACTCGCTAGATTGCTTGGTGCAAAATTTAATGTGTCTTAATATTGTGTTTTTTTTTTAATACGCATCAACTATGTTTTAAAATACATATTGATAATAATCATAAAAACGAGATTTTGGTAATTGAACTGTTATAAGTATATCAAAGCATGACAAACCTCCAAATGAAGAGCCGTTGGTTTCCAGATTTTGTGTCAAAAATGCTTGGTGAAATAAGACATTTTAAAATTTATTTTTACTTTTTTATTCCTCTTATAGGTGATCACATTTCAATTTAAAATAGTTTTTTTATAAAGATAGTACTATATTATAATTCAGAGAGTGGTTAGAATACTTGGAAGGTAATTAATTAAATTTTAATGCAGCCAATGTAAAATTAACCGCATATCATTATTCTTTTGCAACTGTGTTGACATGCAATGCTCTATAAACATTATGCGATCTCCAAGAATGGGCATTTCACACAATACTACTCGTATTTGCTAAGAAAAATAGTTTTCACCTAACAAAACAGTACTATAAAAGGTTCGTGTTAATTCATCTAAAGTATTGAAATTTTGTAGTTAATATGTAGGCTTATAAGTTGTATAATTATAATATTCCCCATTACTATCGAATATTTAAAACAGATCATTCACAATACTGGTTCATGATAAGATTGTTTTAAAAAATAACAAAAGTGTTAGTCTTGAAAAGACTAATCTTTAATTAATCAACAATTAAAGTGCACCTTTTGGGATTTATTGGCTGGATCAATTAATCACTCGTGGCGCTGGACAATTTTAATTTGCGTCTGTCTGTCTGGGCGATATCTCGAAAACGAACTGATTCATAGAGTTAATTTTTCATGGAGCTTTATTTATATATGAAGAACACTGAGTTCGAAGACGGTGCACGTCCCTCCAAGGAATTTGGCTGAGCGAATGTTTTTACAAAACGAAAGAATAGCTGAATAAATTAATTTATAAACAAAACTGTGTAGCATCATATAAGATTTCAACAAGTAACACTTTTATTTATAGAGTACAATAAATATAATGTAATGGCGACAATGTTAAAAGTCTGTGACAATATTTGACTTAAGTACACTCTTACGTTATTACTCGTGCACGCTTGATAGCTTGCCAGAACTTTTATTTGAACAATGCTATAAAACATACCAAAAAACATTTGAATGTATCATGTGGAAATATAGCTCAAGGAAGATTTCATCTGTACACTTTGAACTGTGCATGAAAGTTCATTCCTACATAGACAAGAATGTGTTGTATGATGGTGCATGTCTAATCATGGAATTAGGTTATCATTAGTGCCAGTCACTCAGTAGACTAACACAATTTCTATTATCTGCCGGGAGGATGTAAACATTTCCTTTCTATGTGATTGTACGTCTGTCTATCTGTCCGCAGGACAGCTATAGAAGGAAATGAGTCATATAAATTTGGAATTTTGTACAAAACCTTTTATGCGTCAAGTAGTGTGGATAAGAATCTTCTATTTATTTAAACAGTAAAAATAAGTGTTCAATATTATTTAAGGACCCTAACAGATAAGGTGCTGAGCATGTTTTATTTTGAGGCAATTGCATGTTCCTTAGTATTGTTTTCTGATTATCCACTAAAAAATTAACCCTAAATTCTTAAACCCACCTCAAATTAGAATAGGTTTACACAACTATCAGGCTTCTACATTAATCATGTAGGCCCTAATTTAATTTTTAAGTAAAAATACAAATTTACAGACAGATATTAATTGAAGTGAGTTAGGAAGAATATTCACAGCAATATATTATTTTATTGCTTCCATTTCCTTGGCACTTCTTTTTCCACAGATTGAACCTCAGGCATCGCAAGATTCGGTGTTTGAGCCAACAATACTTTTTCGATGGTTGTTATAATACATGTTTTGGCATCGTTATACGATTGGAATAAAATTAAATATCCTAATTTAGGCTAAATTATTAAAACATTAGTTAATCTGAGCTCAAATTACAAATGATTAAACTTTTAATTTCCACAAGACCACAATTACACTATGCGTAGAGAACACTAATACATGTCTAACATATGTACTCCACTATGATGCATAGACTATACTTCATATACGAGACGTTTCTCAGTAATGCCACGATTTTATAAAAAAACATCTATCTACACGTACACAAACCAAAGCACGTATTATATTTGAAGCTCCTCATACGAAACTTTTGTTTCATGACAAAATATTGAGTACTTATCCTACGGTACTTTAGGGGTGTTCTTTGCTGCACTACAGTGCAATGGTAACACTTCTAATGGCACAACAGCCCTATTATGAATATAGTTTAAAAAAAAAAAAAAACGTTGTCCCCAACTTTTGGTGAAACAAAAAAATAGTAGGATATTTCCCAATGAGTACAACTGGCTTTACTGACCTTAGGAGGCATGCCCCTGTTTATTTTCACAGTTTAAAAACATGCACCCTGCTAGGGACCGCATTTAACCTGTTGTGCACCTGTGGGGCAGACTAAGTTGCAGATATAGATTCAATTGTCGTGACTAACAGAAATGAAAATTTAATTTGTACTCCTAATAATCTTCACGATTTGCCTCCGTAATGCTAGAGGAGATCTGCAGTTCTTTTAAAGGGTTTCGGATTTCAGGCATTCGAGACCATTCGAATGGAATCAAAAGAACAATTCGATCAATGATAGAATACAGGTTACAGTGATAAAGTCTTCATCCAATAACTATCACTGAGTTAAATAAATAGTAGTTCTCACGGATGCGTTGTCCTTCGTGTTAGAATTCCAAAGACGATTCTCTTACAGGAAGCGTTAAGCAATTTAGGGAGACAAATAACTTGCAGAGGTAGATTATGTGTGCCATATACCATCCCTAACCTCACATAAAATCATGGATGTTTTACTGATATTTTATTCCAACTTTAAGCTTCAGGAGTGCCTCATCGAAGCGAAAAACCTCTTCGGGAGCACTGAGACTTGATATGGTACGCATCGATCTCTTGTACATAAAGATAACTGAGTTTATACTCGGGAACATCTCTTTTGTGTTCAAGATAACTCTCCTGTTGAAGGAAGCACGAAACCTGATTCAAGAGAATGGGCTTTTCCAATGAGTAAGACTTATCTCAGTGGTGCTTTAACAAAGTTTCCTGTTGGTTAATGTTCCGATATAACACCCAGGACCATAGTGTAGTTGTCCAGAAATATCTAGAAAGAATAGCGTTCGTTAGCGTTGTTATTGAGTTGGGGGTTTCCCTAGTAATTATAATTATTTATAAACTTATAGTAGAGATTTCACAACCATGATAGGATTCTAGGTGACGTTCATCTCGGAACATTTTGGATCCTGTAATGCAGCTTGGAGACAGAATAGGTTGCTGACTATGCAATGCTAAATAGCATATGTATGTTCATGTTGATGATGGCACTCGTATAGGGTCATGTTGAATGTATAGCATTATATAAATAACTGGTCTGCATATCAACAAAGGTAAAATATTACCTTTGAACAGTACATCCTACTGTATAATGTAATTATGGATATAAAAAGCGTTTTACATAGTTTTCTGTATTTACTAACGCATTATTTTTTGTAAAGTGTTAAGTTATCCTGTTACGGGAAGAATAAGAGTACCTACTCCCGATTATGATTTCTTTTAGATAAGTTATTTCCATAAAAAATTGTATTGCTGCCTAGTTTAAAATGTATAATAATAGGAATAATTATCCTAGGATAATTCCTATCATAATAAATACATAATAGGAAACATTATGTATAATTAAGGAATAATTTAGGTGAGGTATCTTATGCATTTGTCTTTTTCACGTGCAATGGAAATACCGTACCAATTTAAAAGATTTGAATTGAACTAATACTAAATACAGAATACTCAGAAAGTTTAGTGAAACAGAACTCTGGATCGAGCCAGAAACGTGTGGACCCTGCACCGCATTGACCAACATTGCTGTCCAAATACGGCCGACCTCTTATTAGAATCTGTCAGTAACACTAGATCAAAAGTAGATTTTTCATGAAAAAATGGATTTCACCCGTAGCACAAGTCATGTAAGGGTTGGTGGCTTGTGATAAATCTAACAGCCAAAGATAATTCTGTCACCGATTTTTACAATTCGGGCTGTCACTCCCTATTAAACTATCTTCTTTCCACCGAAATAGCTCAATAGATTGCTTTTGTACAAAAATCCATACGCTGACAATCTAACAAATTAATATCGTATATGCTTAATGAAATAAAATAATGTTAGTAGGTTCATCTAGAGGTCTTCAAACCATTTTTATACAGGATTCCTGTGGTGGTAATCGAAAAAACCTATCAAACTAGATTATGCCAAGAATGATGGGCACAAAAAGGATTTGGCTCTGTTTTATTTTTTATTATTCTGATATATGTTCATGAGAATTAAAGTTGTGGTGTTCAAGCTAGGGAGGCAGGCAGATAAAGTTATTAGCTACCGACTAATAGTCATGGCAAGGGTGTTATGATTGTAGGACTGTAGGTCCACGCCTAGTTTGACGAGGGTGGCTGACGTCACTTTTCTGCAGGGGAGGACAGTTAGTCCACGCCGATACCTGTGGACTAACTGTCCTACTTTTCAAAACTGACCTGGCCGTGCATTAGTTTTTCTACCTGCACTTATTCTTTATTTTGGTCAGTGATGCTTCCACTACATTCGCACAGCGTACTGCTAAAGCAGCAAATATTAAACAACAGTAATGTTTACTCAAGCTATCACATATGAAGTGGATTACTAATAGGGATTATATCTTAACGAATTCCATATAGCATTATATTACTATCTGATTAATTTGGTTGGCATTGTCCTAATGAATCATAAACATCTACAGTAAGTTTGTATTAGTTATTCCTTATATTGGACCATCGATTGTATAATACTGTATATACCAGTAGACACTATAATCGTTACAGACATTCTTAAGTTAGAAATGGCGTAACTAACCTGACTTTATTTTATGTATATAATTTCGTTTCATTCTTTTTGCAGCTGTCTTATGTAGTGTACTGAAAATTATTTAGCATATATAGAGTTTAGATCTCGAAACATCCATTCAAGTGCTGCAGTGTGAGTACGACGATCCCTTATCGACCCCTCGTCAAAAGAAAACCTTTGAGTCGGACAGTGGGTCCCAGGCCGGGACCGTGGACCTACTGTCCACCCCTTAAGAAGTAGGTAAGAAATGCTTCCGGCAGTTTTATGACGTGGACCTACAGTCCGTTTACCGGGTGTTATAAACTACTTTAAAAATAATCACAGATCCTCCAATCTCAATGCAGACAAAAACTCCTTTAATATTAACTATATGTAATGAAATATTAGTAAATATTAGTATGACGTGTTGATTAAAGCCATTTTTAGACATCTATTAAGACAGATAATGTTTTTGAATGGTAATGACAAATTTCGATGTCAATGTTTCCAACGGAAAAGATCAAATACGGAAACAAATCCAATTTCATAGCTTTTCAAGGGTTTGTCTGTTTATTTGGAGTATATATTACACAATAATAGTTATAGAAAACAATCTGAAAATATAAATCTAATTGAACATTAATTAGAAAAGTATCTGTACTTCCTGATTCCCAAAACACGAAGAAGAAGAATGTCTTCTTTCAGTTAATTTCTTCAGAATATTCTCAGAGCTGGAAAGCGAATAGAATATGATTACGGATGTGTGGTAAATGCCATGTGTATTTTAACTTTATTGCCATTCTGGAGCCGATTGACTCTTAAAAGTCGATAATTAATTAACAGGAGAAGAAATGGGGACAGTAAATAGTTGTAAATCAGTGTTAGCCTTAGGGAATTTTAGTATGGAAGTAATCAGATAGATGTCATCAGCAATCGAGTTGGGACTGGTTATCTTATTCATGAAGAACGGTATGAAGATACTGTATTTCAGCTGCTGAATGGCGTTAAAGAGCAGAGTATAGTTGGTGGCCATTATGAATGAGTACTGTAATGTGTGGTCGTGTTCCTTAGTACTCCATCATTGAATTTTCTAAATAATAGTGCATGTACCCACACAAATCTTCAAAAGGTTCAGAAGATTAGAAATATTATAAATCCATCTTTGTCGAAACAGGAATCCTAATTGATGTTTAAGTACACAAAATGCCCTTCGCTGCGTAATAATGAAATACGTACTGAGCAGAACCTAAATAAATACCAATATGGCTAGTTTATAAAGCAAGTCAATCGATATTTACTGTAACCACGAACTCACATAAGTAGAATTTGTTTATTTATCATGAACAATGAGTAAATAATAGCAGCCAAGACAATCATCTGGTAAGGAATGGAAAACATGAAAACAATTAAGATTATGGCCTTTTTTGGTTGTTAACCTAATATTAGTCCACTGAACAAAAAGGATTGATGAGAGAAAATCTTGATAGAGATAATGCAATGTCTAATAGCCTATATGTCTTTCTACACATAGTTAATTTCATTATCTCTCTACAAATCCTCTCTGATGAATTCTATTGCATTTATATATATATATATATTGGAAATTTCTTATGTTACTATTACTCTTACAGGTTTTTAGAACACTAGTATAACATATCAGAGTCTTTTGCAATTGGCATATTACAGGTTTATTAGTGTTCGAACAAACAAGTATAGTTTAACCTTGTAGTTAATTCTACTATGATGCTGAGCGTGATATCAGAAAGTTTATGGAATCTGCAGATTATAGACAAGCTAGTCTATTAATTACCGATACAAATAAATAATTAATTGTATTTGCTTTTTTTAACTTTCTGGATAAAAAAGATTAAACAAATACATAGGTTTCAGTGTGAAATACAGCACCTGCTGCAGCGCACCGTGAGAATACAGCACATAAATCTTCTGGTGACATCCTCAACCTACGTACCACGTGTAATCAGATACCTTAATGTTGCTGACATTCCGATAAGCAGACATGCCATATCACTTTGTGGCTAATGAACTATACTGAACTCTCACTATATGACGGGTAGTCACAACAACAATCTACCTGGTAGCTGTATAGGTGGGATTATAAAAGCCAGTTTTGCGTCCTTCACCTCGCATCCTGGAATTGAATCTCCATAGAGAAACAAGAGGTAGATGTTAAGTCTTGGCTGGAAGATCTAATAAAAGTCAGTGTTGTAACCCGGATTTCAATCACTATAAAGATGCAAGAGATCTGGAGAAAACTACATTGATTGATACCTCTAGGTGGGATTATAAAAGTCAGCGTTGTGTCCTTCGTGCTGTTACACGGAATTGAATCACTATAGAGAGGCAAGATATCTAGAGAAAACTACATTGATACCTCTAGATGGGGTTATAAAAGTCAGTGTTGTGTCCTTCGTGCTGTTACACGGAATTGACTCACTATAGAGAGGCAAGATATCTAGAGAAAACTACATTGATACCTCTAGGTGGGGTTATAAAAGTCAGTGTTGTGTCCTTCGTGCTGTTACACGGAATTGACTCACTATAGAGAGGCAAGATATCTAGAGAAAACTACATTGATACCTCTAGGTGGGGTTATAAAAGTCAGTGTTGTGTCCTTCGTGCTGTTACACGGAATTGACTCACTATAGAGAGGCAAGATATCTAGAGAAAACTACATTGATACCTCTAGGTGGGGTTATAAAAGTCAGTGTTGTGTCCTTCGTGCTGTTACACGGAATTGACTCACTATAGAGAGGCAAGATATCTAGAGAAAACTACATTGATACCTCTAGGTGGGGTTATAAAAGTCAGTGTTGTGTCCTTCGTGCTGTTACACGGAATTGACTCACTATAGAGAGGCAAGATATCTAGAGAAAACTACATTGATACCTCTAGGTGGGGTTATAAAAGTCAGTGTTGTGTCCTTCGTGCTGTTACACGGAATTGACTCACTATAGAGAGGCAAGATATCTAGAGAAAACTACATTGATACCTCTAGGTGGGATTATAAAAGTCAGTGTTGTGTCCTTCGTGCTGTTACACGGAATTGACTCACTATAGAGAGGCAAGATATCTAGAGAAAACTACATTGATACCTCTAGGTGGGGTTATAAAAGTCAGTGTTGTGTCCTTCGTGCTGTTACACGGAATTGACTCACTATAGAGAGGCAAGATATCTAGAGAAAACTACATTGATACCTTTAGGTGGGGTTATAAAAGTCAGTGTTGTGTCCTTCGTGCTGTTACACGGAATTGACTCACTATAGAGAGGCAAGATATCTAGAGAAAACTACATTGATACCTCTAGGTGGGGTTATAAAAGTCAGTGTTGCGTCCTTCGTGTTGTTACATGGAATTGAATTACCATAGGGAAATAAGAGGTCGATGTTAAAGCTCGACTAGTAGGTAGGATAAAAGTCGGTGTTGCGTCTTTCGCGTCGCAACCTGGGATAGAGACACTATAAAGAGGCAAGAGATGTGGGAATGTGGGATTATTACATATGTATAGTGTCCTTCCAGTTACAACCCGGAATTGAGTCTCTATCGATAGGCAAGAGGTTGTTGGAAGGTTGGGATTACAAAAATCGATGTAGTGTCAGTTCCCGTTGCAACCAGAAATTGAGTCACTATAAAAAGAGAGAGAAAATGTGGACGTTAAGACTTAACTATAATTTCGTGATGTAAACATTAGTGCCGCTTCTATTTGCAACCCCATGATTGTGGCACAATAGAGAAGACGGTTGGGGTGTGGTAGGACTTTGGCCAGTGGTGAGAATTGTAAAACCAGCGACCCTTGCAGCAATATGACATAAGATCTATGGAATTTGTGTACATTATCGGTGTCATAATGTGTTGTAATTTATTGTTTATTGTGGGATATTTTTTTATCTATAAGTGACGATATTGTAGCTGAATAATACCTTAATTTTTTAATAATAGTTTTAAACTTCAAAACAAATATTCATTAAACGTATAACTACAACAATAGTAAGGTCAAAAACAAAATATGTTACATATTTAACAGAATGATTGGTTTGCTGAGCAATAAATCTTTTTTCAAGTGTGAGTTCAGCCCCTTACAAGTATTGACACGAATTTAAAATATGTACTACAAGACACACATCTAGGGTAAACTGCATACAAGTAACAGGCGGAGTGTTGATCACTGTTGGTGAATCATCGGCCACAGACATGCAATATGTCATTCACCTCAATTTGGTTTTGATCCTGTTTACCTTCACTCACTGTATCGCGAGTTCGCTTCTCTATCTTCGAAAATACCAGCGCTGGTTGAATCGCACACCTCGGTTTGGTCGTCCTGTTCGGAAAAGTATGTAACTATCACGCAACCGATTCTCAGGTTGGCCGAGCTGGCGCAATCGGCCGGTTCAGTCAAGTTTTCGGGGGTATATTATCTACTAGGACTCGCGTAGGACCGTAGTCCTTTGACTACTCGTGATTCACGCGCATTAGAAGACCGATGTTACTGGATCAACTAGTGCCCCCACTCACGTATGGGTTCCGGTGAGGGGTCAGACTCATGTCATCCCATACATGGTGTACCGAGGAAAAACCTGTCAGAGTGCCGGTTCCTTAGGGTCTGTTGACATCCTTCTTGACCTTATTTCGCATCGGAGTGGGACGTATTGCACAGTAACGTGTCGAAGAGATAGTGATTACGCCCAGACCTAGACCAAGGTGGATGAGTGCAGTGGACCTCTGAGGTCTGTCTGGTTCATGCAAGCTAGCTCCAAGTGCTCGAGAGTTTTTCGGGTAGATGGCGGGTATATTTTTCTATTAAGTTTTTATTTAGAGAAATTACATTTTGCAATATAATCTAATCGAAGAAATTTAAGTCAGTTAATATAAAATATTGCCTAAGACAATTACATTTGTATATAAAATATTATTATAGATAAAAACATGTCACGCTTCAACCATATTGCATAGCCTATTGTTCATATGTTTATCTTTATCGTATTTTTGTATATTATCGTATTATACACGTATTAACGTGCCTCCCATGTAATCATTATACATTGCGTCATAGTTTCAGATACAACATGCCTATTGATTATTCCTAATTTATATATACAAAACACAATTCAGTTGATTATTTACTCAATATTTAATACAAAGGAATAAGGAATTTGCATAGGAAATGTTGATGAACTATATTACGATAACAACATCGGGGATTTCTACGGAAACTATAATAATTTGTTACTATAATCTTTGATGATTTTTTCATTAACTAGATTCCTACTATAATGTTCAGATCAAACTAAATCATTCGACCGCGTGTACCTGGAAACTATGTCCAAAGTCGATTGGTGGATGTAGACACTTGTAAAAGTATTGATCGAGTTTAACAATTTCAGTACAATATATATATATATATATATATATATATATATATATATATATATATATATATTTAACCACATTACATTTTTTTAGCAAATGCGAAATACTCTCAATAAAATTTGGAGCATCCACTCGAAATATCTATTACAAGTTGTTGAAGTAGTATGAAATTTAGTATAATAACCACCTGAGTCCAGCTCTCCGTTACGTTTGGTTAGGTAGGACAAAGACGTGTCTATATCTGGAATGGGGACTGACCTCTGCCAGCTCGCATATTGCGGCAGTAACCACACGACCTTCTATTGTGTTTTCTTTGCCAGCTATGGTAAATAAAAGAAGTTATGACTTTTATTACATTGTTTTCCAGGTCATACGTGTTGTACTTGTGGTTAGTTTTTCGATGTCAAATATTTTTATTTCCTGTAAACAGTGAATTGGTAACCTAAACAATATGTAGAACAAGAGTGCATATTGCGGTCTCTATTTGCTGTGGGGCATACGTTATGTGATTTTGTTGCTAAATATCAGGAACATATTTTAGTAATCACTCAGGTCTTGCCACCAGTGGTTTCAATAAAATAAGACGGTTAAGTTGAACTGAGTGTTAAGTTGACCAACGCCTCACGTTGATCTCAGAGTTAATTATACTCGGAGGCTAAGTTCACCAGAAAGATATTACCTCTACCACACAATTAATTACAATTATCAGGAAGGTTAGTTGACCGTGGGAAAAAAGTAGGAATTTGCTTTAACTCGATCTCTTTTAGTTGACTAATTAGTTAATTTGCCAAAAAGGTTGGTGTTCCCAAATATAAGTTCATCAAGATATAAGTTCATCAAGCTGTTAAGCTCAGGAGAGGGTCATTTCACGGGAAAAGTAAATTAAGTTGAGCGGAGAATTAAATCTAATGGGTGGTCCGAATTTGACCCATAAATAGTTTTTTTCAAAATTACTTTACTTTGCCCTTCTAATACTGAAAATTAGTATAAACTGTTTTTAAGTTTATGAGTTTATTACACTTATCTAATCTGCCGATTTAGTTCACATTTATAGATAGCTAATTGAAAAACGGGTTTCAATTATATAATACAATTATAAGTGAAGAAGTGAATTCAAATTTAGCAATGCTTAGTATGAAAAATATTAAATTTATAATAATAAAATTGTACAGTTATAGTAAGCTATTAACCTCGATTTAGAGTACCCAAAAAAAAATGAAAATTTGGAAATAAAATAGTTTTTTTTTGACAATTAACAGAGAATGGAAAAATCCTACCACGGGAATTTTACCGGAGGCTTACATTTACTAACTTGATTCGGTAAGTGGTCAAGGGGTTATACTCAGAGAGTGGAGGAGGTTAAATTCTGTGTAAGATTTCACGAAAGAATTGAGTATTTGGTTCAATTGAAAAAGTCTCTTATTAAAATTTCAAATATTTGTATTATTTAAAGTCTTCATAAATTAACGTTGAACCTAATATTTGAGGAATAAGTTTACAGGGGGTATAATTTAACAAAAAACATATTACTTTCAGGAATCAAACTGCCTCTTAAGTTAAGCAAAGATTGAGGATCGTAGGATTGAAATTTTAGGATGTTTAAGGTTTTTCCTTCTTAACTGGTCAGTTGCCCGAACTCTTAATTAATTGTAACCATATTTTTTTAGTAATAAGTTAAGCGGATGGTATAATTTCATAGAACATAACGATATAAATGGGTATTTTTAGACCAAACTGCCAACGATAGTATAGAAATGGAGTCACATAAGCCTGCGTGTAAATGTCAAATATCATCTGTATATAACAAAAACCGCTATACTGTGAAGTGTTCTGCTGCACGAATATGTAACTGACTGGAGGCATAATCACTACTTATTATTTATGACTCTTTTTATGTACTTGGAAGAAACACCATAATTGTGCGTTCTTAAAGCGAAAAAAAAAGCTTAAGTATAATATTGTGCACTTCCCCCATTTCAAACGGTTTATCGCTTTCGTTATTACAATATTTCAGTAAAACATTTTGTTTTCTCAAAGACTTCACAATCTGAGGTCTGAAACTTTCACAGTCAACAAACGATCGTAGGTTTATTTCCTGAGGGAGCGAAATTGGTCTATTTGGACAGAACCTGCTGTGACACCTGTTTCGCTATTAATGGTCTGAATTATAGGAGTTGAAAATGTCATTATGACTTTCCAAAAGAAGTGTAATTTAAGTGAAATTGGTTGATACCTAACAGGCCGTAACGGTTTTTCTTTAGTTATATTTTTTTGTAAACAGCACCTTTAATTTTCAAACACGTTCAATTATGAGAATTACAGAGTAAAAAGTCACGTACCAAAACTTTAAGCTGCATCATAGCGTAAAAAAGTCATAAACGAGCTCGGTTTAATTTTGAAAAAAAAAATTTATATTCTAAATGTATGGCACACCAGGAAAAGAATTAAATTAATTTTACGTGGGCGAGTATGTAATTAAGTATGCAATAATGTCAGTTATGCATGAGCCTTTATATTATATAGTATTACACTAGTCGCTCTGTAAAAGTTATATGTCGTAAAACTTTAATGGCAGGTAGTTTCATGTTTACTTGTATGCTAGTTTCCACATTTGTACGTTATTGTCATTGGATAGACGAGTGTACGTTAATGTAATGTAGTTTTACTTTATATAAGTTATCAATGAAATATTAAATAAATTTTATATTGGAGAACACAAGTCTTGAGAAATTATTCACTAGTACATGAAAAGGGATGTACTTACATAAATACGTTTTATTCGCAAAATAAAATGCCCAATCAGAAATATAAATAAAGTATAATTCAGCACTTTTAGATGAATATCAACGGGATATTTGTTTATTTTTGTACTATTTTTCAGTCTGAGTCTTTATATAGAACTATCACTCATTTAGGACTGAATGCTGTCATGTAATATGTACTTAAAGTAAATAATTAATCTGTTCAAATTCATCAATTTTATGCAGTTTTAATTCTAAACGCTTTGGTAATTTATAACAGAAGCTAAAGTCTATGCGAGTACAACTGGTTCACTAATGTAACTAACAACCCATTTAAAAAAGTATTTAATAAATAGTTATTCTAATAATCGAAAATCTTATCTCAAGCCATCAGTTTTGGTAAAACTCATTTCATTTGATGATCAACAACGGATCTTTGGTTAGGTGAAAGTTCAAATGGGGACCCAATCCATGTGGACAAAATATGAAAACCAAATGTAAATGTAGTGTGTGGAGGAATCTATCACTAACTATTGTGTTTTAGTACTAACAATTGTAGGCATTAAATCATGAATACTAAGGTAAATCAATATCAGAGTATCGTAATAAAAAGAACTATTATTCAAAATAAACTAACAAAAGGTGGTACTCATATGAACGTCATGGCTGTTTATTTGTGGATTGTTTAAAACAGATAACCTTGTTTATGATGACATTTCAATAATATTTATTTATCCAAGTGCATATCATTGATAAGACAGTTGGCAATACTGTAAACTAACTGTGTGTTTGCTGATTTGGCGAGATGTTATCGCTCAATGTTTTTTCAGGCTCAGATTAGCCAGGAAGGCACTTGCGTATAAGATATGGATTTCACTTTCCTTCTAACCTAGTTTAAAACATAAAAAAGTTGAAAACTTTCTTCTTTCCGTTATTTCCTAACAAATTGTAAATAGTCCCTTAAGATCCTATTCAACTTATCACTGACTAAATTACTATGTGTGTTTTTTCTAACTACTGATTTATTTCTCGAAAAATTCAGTATTTGAAAAATTTTTTCGATCCATATTTTGATGATTTCAAACTAAGTACACGCACTTAGTAAGTTATAATACACTACACACTATACAGAGTGTCCCATGGGAAACCAACAAACTTCTCAGGTGGTCATCAAAAGAATGAAAAAGTTCATATACACGTATGTCCGGAAACTCTTCCGATTTTCTGGGAAAGAACGGAAGTAAAGCGAAACTGATGTTTTATGGTGTAAAGTTAGGTGTTAAATTTATCGGATTTTTTGTAAAATGAACTTAAAAATTGAATGAAATACGTCCCAGACCTGTAAGACTACTCATATCTGAGATATGAGACAAAATATGCAAAATTCGGTATCGAAAAACATTTTTTGTTTAGATTTGAAGTACATTAACTTCATTAATAATAAACACCACCCACGTACCACCTGGCACCTTGCTGTTCTGAAATTACAATTTGTATTACAACGCGGTATAACATGAAACAAACTGCAAAATATTTCAAGATCCAGATTGGCAAACCAGTGTGTAATGTTCATGGTTTAAATGATTGATTGATTAAAATTTATAGTTTTCAGAGCAGGTATACTAATGTTAATGTTATTTATGCAATTTACACGCTCACAACACAATTTCTGATATTTGGGTTTTATATAAACAACCAGAATCATATTTAATTTTACTTACACGATATAACTTACAACATAACCATGGAGGAATTGTAGTATAATTTAATATTTAAATAAGTATTTTATGTTTCGTTTTTTTTTTTTCAAAATGTTTTGTAGGTGTTTCTAACGTTACTCTGTAATCCTCTTTTGGCATCTACCAAATGATAGCGGCCTACATCATCAAAGTAATTATTTGCAATATCAGCGACCATATATTAATTACTGCAGCGACCTTTAATGTATGTTTTCGTTTGGAGTCCGCCTTTTTAAGTTCGTCGTAGCTCGTATCTTTACGAAAACGTTACTATATTCGAAATGTGCAAGACAATGGTTGTGGAATAGTTGGGGTATGTTTAGACGTGATGTCAGCTGGCTCACGTTATACAAACCACGACCTGAACATGTAGGTCATGCTGACGGTGACTCAGCGGTTTGCTGACACATCAACCAGTACTCAGCACCTGCAATGCACTCAGCTCGGGTCAGTTGTTCAGCCAGTGGTCAATATATTACCCTGGATTTAGCAGTGGCAAGCCTCCACTCGCTTTCTGGTAGGACTGTCTTCTTACTCATCTTCACTTCATTGTCTATCAGAGGAGTTCTATTGTTTATGTAAGAAATTTCCCTTTTCCGAGAAAAACTTTAGAGTTTTGGGTAAAAGATTACTTGATTGTGGAAATTATCGAATATTCCGAATACGAAATTATAGTAGTATAGTATTGGGTTTGTACTCAGCCATTGAAGGGTTAACATTTAGGGCCTACAAGTTTATTTATAATATAAATTAAAATTAGTTTTTTTTAAGATTTTGACTAGAAAACAACAGAAACCTAAACCGTATTAGATATAGTCGTGGCTTAAATGTAGAACATGCCAATATCAACGTATGAGATACACTTTTATAAACACCAACAATAGAGTTTATGGATTGGAAAAATTTATATGCAAGTTCTTATGACTAAGGATGAAATATCTTCAATGTGAATATTGAACTACATAGTTCACCTTTTTATAGTGGGGAGCGGCCTTCACCTTTTGTAACGAGACCCTTCTTCGTTGGAAGTGGACATTTAAGCACCATTTGCTCGTTAAGCTCCAGAATATACCTATTTCAAATACCAAGCTTGTTCTTACATAATTCGTACCAGTGAGTGACAGAATGTGTGGTTGAGCGACCATGTCTAGTGTTATACGTAACATATCAAGAAACAACAAAAGATAATAAGAAAACGCTGTTATGTAGTACATTATTGGCCGAGGGTGAGGGAAGAAATTTCATTTCTGTCTTCAATAGATTTGAAATTTTATATTAGCAACACTGTAATATAAAAACTTAACTCTTACATAAGCTTTTACTTTTAAGCGTTTTACATTCTGTTGTTTTTTCTGTGGTACATTTAGAAAATTCAATGTCAGCTTTCGAACTGCAGATAGTACTAAAAATGGACGCAAAAATATGATTTTGGTGTCAAATTATTATTTCTTTGCCCCATTTATAATTTATGTCCTATTTGAAAATGTGATAACGTTGAGTATGACTACGCTTATTTTATCGGAAGTTAAAAATTGCAATTTGATAGAAATAATACTGTTGCAATCCCTATTCAAGTTTTTACCAAATTTATAAATCTGTTTTAAAGTCTTGTAGGTCATTATTATAAATATTTTGGGATGCTCGTTGACTCCGTTGCATAGTTCTTGTTGTTGTTCCCTTCATAGAAGTCTTATTTAGGGTGAAAGAATTTTGCTTTTAAATTATGGATTGCGTATATATGGCGTTATTGGTAACAAATTTAACAACATTTTTATTCTTTAAAATGTGACTTGAAATGCTATCTTCTCAGATTGGCTCCACGCCTTTTCCGACATTATTTATCTTTAATACCGTGAACTCTACAGTGGAATGTAATTGATATGTTATTATTTTGAGTATACATAAGTATGATAATCAAGTCCCACATGCGACACTGGTTATGGCTACAAGGAGCCTGTCATTCTTTGTTCTCTTTGTATCGACGATTACTTGTGTGTTCTATCTACACATTTATAATTATATAATTAGTTTCACGTTTTATCCCATATTTTTCTATTAATGGAGTGGGCCAATCAATACAGATGTATTACTCAGCTCCGAAATAAGAACAATTCTATAATTACCTTGACACAAACTGTACGGTTTTTTGCTTTTTTTAATACCGAAAAAACCAAAATTATTGTGCTTACGGTTTACTGGCTAGCTTCATTCGTTTCCAGCTAAGGTGTGAAACAGTACGCATTCTGCCCGAGTAACAATAACACATAATATGTATTAAAATCTTTTTTGTTACAGAGGTTTTAATCTGTCCAAAACCATTAAGGGATGTGTTTTACTTTCATGTGTTTTTATAGTAGTGTATAAAACTTTACTTTTGACACATATCCATTGGTTATTACAAAACTGGATTGTGACGGGCTTTTATTACAAAATAAATAGAGAGCAGTGACTTTCCTTTTCATTAACCACTGTTTCATCGAAGTATAGGATTCGTCCACGAGCTGCACCATGACAAATATATGAACAAACCTCTGAATGGAACTTCCCGGACATGACGTAGTAAGAGAATTCGGTGACTCGGCTCGGCATGCTATTGGTCGAAAGCCTGATGTTAAATCTGTCCTGTGGCCCATAGGGGATACTTTGTCCGGAATTCTACCCTTGGAGCATCATGCTCATACATTGTCGTGCAGTGTGGACGTTAACATGTAGTGTTACGATTGTCCATCCGTGAGCTAAATTTGATCAATGAAACCGATACCGAAACAGTCTATCAATTATTCAGGTAAGTCATACTTGGTCACATTAGACTAACACGACTAAATGATGATAATTAACTAATGGTAGTAATACGATTAAATGTCGCATTCGTGCTGTGCCAACATAAAGATTATCATTAAATTTCCAATTACAGTAATAACGTCTGCCATCGTAAGAACTCACTATGGAACACGTGTACTAGTTTCGTAAGGCGTGAACATTACGCGTACCATAAATATACTGTATCTGTGTGGTTGAATTGCTGATGTCGAAAATTCCTATAAAGTAGTGCATTGATCCGAATTTGGTCAACTGTTACTTAATTAGGAATTACTAGTAACCTTGTTGACTAGCGTGTTAAATACTTGTGAATGAGCGACCGCGTGCAGTGCAGAAAGTGGGCATTGTGTTATTTTAGCACCAATGTGAAGTGAGCAAATTTCAAGATTTTTCTATAATTAAATTTCCAGACATTTTGTAATTATATACACCCACTAGCTATGTTATAACCCACTTACGTCTTAAAAACACATATTTATTTTTCTTTTTTAAATACATATAAGGAAACTCCTGAAATGAACTGAATGTAAAGCGAAACATCTAAAATGCAACTTTTGGGGTGATAAAGGGTAGTGTACTACGTGTGGGGAGTAAAGAGTGCTAATGAAACACGCGTTAGCTTGTGGGACAATAGGTTTATAAATATATGGAAACCGTATTTCGTATTAGCACACCGTGGATAAGCTGTCTTTCAATTTATCTGTGTGCTATCTAAAATAATGTTAACAAAGTTACAATATAATTATTTGTAATAAAACACTATTTTATTTATTTAGTATCTCTACTATTTTAGTATTACCAATAACCTTTTATCACGAAAAGGGTGGTTGGTGTTAATTCCTAACATAATTAGCATTCGGGAGAAATTGTTTAGTGTTAGTAATAAAAACAACGAGATGTTATACTCGACGCACAATATCCGTAAATGACAGGTTTATGTACAAGAATAGAGTAAACAACGAGATGTTATACTCGACGCACAATATCCGTAAATGACAGGTTTATGTACAAGAATAGAGTACGGGTAGCAACAATTAAACAATTAAAATCATTTGAATAACGTTAAATGACCACACCAAAGAGATATAAAAATTTATTTTTTTCAAAATTTTATTCATAAATATTAACTAGTTAAAGAAATTCATTCAGTTCAAATTTGTAATAATAAATCGACCCAATCTTAAAATTTACAATTTCACGTGTTGTTATAAACCGTTCTAAAGTTTGCATTGTTTCTAAAGCTCTGATTCTTTTTTTGCGTTCAATAAAGAAAATAATATATATATATATATATATATTTACAATAAAATTTAACATATTTATCTAACGTTCATCGAATGATATTTTACAAGCAGTAATAACTAACTTAAATTAGAACTTCTATAACGTTTAAAGCCTTTTTAGAAAATAGTTATTATTATATTGTTCGTCTGAGGTCTGTTTTCAATAACTCTATCAAGTACATTTGGTAAAAAAGGCTTTGGCCCGTCAAGCTTACTTGTAACTGGTTGTGCAGTTACCCAGTCTATACATTGTTTACACATGTGTAGAGGTTTACATGTCAATGCTGATGAAATGTTCAGAAACATTTGTTCATCAATTTGCTGTGTGAATATTGTTGGAATAAAGGGAATATCTAAATTTCATGAAGAGGCGCCCGGTATGGTATACTTTCTATGCATGACTATCAGTGGTTCTCAGTATGGACATTTTTTATTGATTTTGTCACCACCCTACAAATCTTGCCTTTCTATACGCCCATTTGGCTAAATAATTAAATATCATGTAAAATATTTTATGGACATTATAAAACTGTTGTTTTCAGGTTGTGGGTCATTTGAAATAAAATCAGGTTAATAATTAATAATGGCTCCTCTTGATATATCTGCACGGGATAACCTCAAGACACAACTGGGAGCCCGCACGCGGCGTTGGGTAGGCAACCGAATGCCAGTATAGTACAGCATATAGTATTGCGGTTTGGTAGGCGCAAGTCTCTGCAATGATCACTAATGTTTATAACTTCAGGTTCTAATTGTATTACAACTGTAATAATAAAGTTGTAGACTTACGTAATAATGAAGTTTTAGACTTATGTAATGCTCGGTGCGTTAATTATTATTTTGATGCACTTTTCAATTTTGCACAATTTCACTCTATGCATACATTTTTGTTTTACAGACTTTCACCCACCCTTTCTACAATAGTTTAAAACTCCTTCATTTTCGTTCTGACGATATTATAGCGGATTTAATTCGATATTTTTAACATTCTACAGGTCATATCTTGTCCTGTAGGAACTTAATTACAATCTTCTTTGAGTGTTGTATTGAAAACACCTACAAATTGCTTGAAAAATAATATTATTAAAATATGCAGTCAGAAAACAACTCCTGACTATAAATTAAAATATCTCACTATGAATATTGAAATATTTTTAAAGAATTAATATGTCGTTTGATCTGGATTTCTAATAATGTATTCTTTAGGATTTCTAATAAGAAGTGAAAACCACTCATAATAAGAAAATTTTACATTCAAAAGCCAGTGTGTAAACGCTATATTATAGGATCAAAGTTAGTCAGACATCCTTCAGGGATCGATTAATAGACCAAATCTGTTAAATTGTTGGTATACATTGGTCAGTCTATCATGGAAAACTTAACACAACGACATAACTCCATGTATTATAACTAAAGTCTTGAAATTCCGATTTCGGTAGTACTAAACTCATATATTTATTCTTTTTTGTTTAAATAAATTATAAATCATCAATTCAAAACCCAGTTATACCCTCGTATTATGTTTTGTCTACGGCAGCTAAGTAATGAAACCTAACTTGGCGTTATTGCAGATGATGCAATTCTAGAGTTAATCGATACCAATTAGTTTTTTTTGGATTTATCTTGATCGAGAGCTGATTTGGGTGGTGCACGTTGAACCTATCTGTTATAAAGTAGCATAAACAAATAACGCTCCGTGGGAGTTCTAAGAATGGTTTGTTTGAGATTAATTCATCTGAACTTTGTAGGGAATACAAGCTAAGTTGGGAAGTTGTGGTAAACACAGATTTAAAAGAGTGTTTAAATATGTATATATATATATATATATATATATATATCAGGAAGCTGTGTGCTATCAGTCGAAATGTGTTTTGAGTTATGCAAGAGGCAGTGTCAGTTTGCGAGTTCAACATAAGACATGATAATTAGATGTAATTAGAACATTTTTCCTCATTATGAAAAACTAATATATATATATATATATATATATATATATATATATAGTATATATACATACATACATACATTATAACAATCTTTCTATTTTACATCCATGTTATTATATAAAATATTACACTATATTATGTAAATTTATACTTGATACAATATTTGAGTTTCGTCTACACAAACTTTGTTAAGTATTATGTAAATTACATTAGTTACCAGACTATAAAGTAAATTAATAATCACCATTGAATACCAGAATGATTTTTTTATTCTTTTTTATATATTTCAATATTAACTTGTCTAAAAAATTTGAGGTTAAGACCATGGGAATTTAACTTTTACCTGTTTATGAGATTGTCACGTGATATGGATGTTTTGATAAATCTGTCAAGCATGTTTTAATCAGTATTTTTAAATTAAAAGGTATTACGTAGTGACAGTAGTTTTATTTGTCTTTTTTGTATCAAACCTGTGATATACCATTCAAAGCACTAGTAGGGGACCCTTTATAATCTGTTGGAAACAGAATAATAGAATATTGAATGAATATAAAGAAACTATAGTCTTTAGGGATTTAATAAATTTGTAGAACGTAAACGCGAAAATAGAATAAGAAATAAATAATAAATGAAATAATTGTTCTATTTGAAGATATAAAAAGTGTGGTATTTAATATAAACTCGCTGGAATTATTAGAAAATAATTTAAGTTATTTAGAACGTGATGGTTCAAATAACAAAAAAAGTTAAGTCGTGAATTGAAACGCAATTTTAGAAAGATAACATAAGTTAATATTGTCATCATAACAGTAACATAGATTTAAATATAAACTTTAACAAACATAATGATATATCCTGGGTTTGTATACTTTATTCCTCACATTCCATTTACGTACCAGTTGAAACACAAGAGTGTGTATGTTATATATGTTTGACTCAACAACAAGACTTGGTAGGGGTGATGTTATCATCTTGAAATGCGAAAAACTGGAACTTTTTAGCCAAAACTTTCACGTGCCTTAATTCTCGATATCAAATCATTATACTCATGAGCTAGTTAGTAATTTAAAGCTGCTAACTGCAACAACCAACGGATAGTTAATTAGCAGTTAAACAACAATATTAACTCGATTAGTTTATTTTAAGTGAAGGTGGCGCTCAGTAAAACCTTTACTACTTCGTTATTATTTACATTAGCAAAATAAACTTATAATTTTAATGATCGTATAGGAATATCAAATATTTTTATAACATTTTCATAAAATGTCCCGTTTTTGCGTTATTATATTTCGAACATTTCGTTTTGCTGCCATTTACAAACCTCAGATGACGTTTTCTGAAACCTTATGTTATAAATAGGTCTTAATTAGATTAACAATTTTGTCAAATTAAAATTTTATAATTTAATCCAATTAAATATATAGTTAAAAATCATAGAGACAGTTAGTATACTAAGCAAGAAATGGCTAATAAAGTTTCTTATTTATTTATACCTTAAAGTCGTATTATAATGTTTTATAGAATAATTTGTTGACAACACATCCATACATACATCATTCTATATACGAATTTAGGTGCTATCGATGTAAAAATGTAAGACATGTAAGATTACATGAACTAATTGTAGATCTAACTAAATGAATTCCTAGATCCTGTAACATTGTTGGTAGGTGTCTCACCCTTACCCGTTCATGTCCATCTTTAAATTTACAAATTCGGCAAATTTAAAGATGTCATATAATAAACTTTGAAAATATCGCAACCGTATCAACAAACCGCATCGCACTGTTGATTCTACACGTGCCATTATCTTCGACCGCAATACCATTCGTAGGAAATTTGAAAAGTGAGCGAGACAGGAAGGGTGGGGGAGAAGAGGAAAGGCAGCAATTGACAGTATGGCTACAGCGGAAGGACACAATTAGGAAGCAGTAATTTTTAAATAAACAAGAGGTACAGTTGTAAGAAAAGAGTGGTTCGGCGAGTAATGACTGGGGGACAAAGGGTAATCGCACCAATAATTGGCGAGGCTGCAGCGAACTGGAGTGCATAAAGTGCAGAGCCCTCCGCTCTCGTCACTGGTCCGCGGAATTGAAATAATCTCGGCCGGAGGGAACGGAGTCGAACCGTGCTGCACTGATGGACGCGGGACGCCGGACTCGGGCTTCAAACACCGATGGATATTTAGGAGGAAATGTAATTATTGATACCAATAAAAACATTGTTATGTTCAACCTATCGCAAGACGAAAATCCTGTATTTCCACCTATATTAAATAACCATTGTAAAATATAAATAACACAAACAGTCCCTCCGGAATCACGCACGAGTGTGCATGTCTAATAATTACACACATCATTGAGCAAGTTCTTGAACACTTGAAGGTAACTGAATCAATCACGCTATTGTTGGTAAAATCTCTTCAAGGAAACTCCCATCAATAAATAGTAGTCGACAAAGCTGAAACTCATTACATGGGAAGTGTCGGCTTTACTTACCAAACCGATTCTACATTTCATGGACCATTATGAATGTAAGTGTTGGTAAGATCTGCATTATATTCTAGTTGTGGTTACAATAGTTGTATTACTACTTACAGTGTAGGTATAAATTGATAGCTATTGACGGTTTACATTAATGGAATGCAAAGGAAAGAAGACTGAGGAAAAAGAGAATGGATCAGGAATACGGAAAGAACGGTTAGGAAGTGGCGGGTATATCCATTTCTCATTGACAACGTTTTGAGGGAAACACATCTTCAATAAAACGGCACCAGCACCATTGATAACTATTTCTCTTTGATAAAAAAAGATGACACTAGTGTTTAGAAAGACTCGGCGATCCTAAAAAACCACTTAGTACTAATACAGGTATTTATGTTATGCGTGTGGAGGGGGGGGTGGGTTTACGCAGTTTAGATTGGCCCAAACTAATAAAGAAACCGACACCGAGCCGCGTCATATCATACAAGGGTTATTCATGATTGATGATAATGCCAATGTCATCAACACGAACAAGAGTAAGTGTAACCTGTCGTGAGTGTAAGTTGTTGACTTGTCTCTATATTTGGTTATATTCACACGTGCAAAGTAACGAAGAAATTGGAGCCGAGCCGGCGATCATTACAATCTGGTCGCCCGTCCACCAAGTTGCTGGTAGACGAGGGATCAAGTTGCCTCATGTGTACCGCTCAACATGCAGATCATCCTGGCTTGGTGCAATGGCCTTAGAATAAAAAAATGAGCTACCTCTTTCGCTGTATGTATAGAAAAGTAATTGGCAGTAACATGTACTGTTTAACTATTCTCTAAAAATTAAATCAAATCAGATTTTTATTGCCGGAACATTTTACAACGCGTGGCAATAGTCAACTTTTCCCTTTTTACTCGCTAAAGTTTTTGCCATACACCCCACAAGAAATCTCATTCAAACATACAATTTGCAAACTTACATCCATTCATTCGCCAATGACTCCCACTTCCTGACGTGGGACGTGGGATAACTGTAACGTATACCTACTTTGAATGTTTTCAAAAGTGACGTCAACCGGGAGTATTTGGCGTAAAATACTATGCAAATCGACAATAGGCTCGAGATAATCTAATATATATAAACATTAAGTTGACTTCTTGATATAAATATCCTTTAATATTTGCCGTTCTCAAAAAGGATTAACAACAAAAAATAATTTAGTACATCAAACAAACAAAATGTACATAAATAAATAAACAAAAAATTTGAACATGGGATTAACAGCTTAGAGAAATATCATGAACAGAGAAAGATAAATAGAAAACAATTTGTACATAATGAATACAATTTATCGAATCATCTGTTATCTAGACCAAAGGGTACGTTAGATTTTAATATTAACTGATGTGCTTGTTATAAATGTTCTAAGTAAATTTTGTTTACATCTTTTGGATACTTTGCAAATACCTTTCAGTGAATTGAATTGTATTATGATTAACTGAAGTAGACTAATTTTTTTCGAGAAAGTTTCTTGAAGTAATAAATCAATCTGACTGAACTCGGGCTACCAGCATCGCTGGTTAGAGATCATAACACCCAGCAGGTGTCGCCTCTTGTCGAGCTATATCACGCTGGACTTGTCCATTTACGTGGAAAGTTATGAACTCAAAATGTCCAAACTTGCAGTACGTAAAGATCGTGACATTTTTTATACCTCGTGACCACCCGGGATCCGTACTGGTGCCTTCGCTCATAAAGGACTGTTTATTTGAATTTTATCGTGCAGGGCAGGGGAGTGCTAAAGGTCAGGACGTCTAAATGTCACTGCGTCAGGGAATCACTTGCTTCGCTCGCAGGCCCGAGCCCCGTATTTCGCTGCTCCTGTGCGCGTCAGTTCATTTCGCTCTCTTAGGTGTAGCAGCACCGTCTGCCTTCTAATAAATATTAATGTTTTTGAGTGCACTTTAGGTTGCGAGACTTCTGCACTTAATATTGCAGGACTCCAAGTCACTTTGGTATGTATGTATTTCTGTCTCTTCGTATGTAATTTTTTAAGGATGTCTCTTTGATTTACTATAGAGAGTGAAAGATTTTAATGTTCTCCATCCGCGTGTAGGCATTGCCGTTCATTATTTATTCAAAAATATTGTGATGCGATTGCTAAATATTTCGAGTTTAACAGCTGAAAAATATGTTGTGACAAAATAACTCTAATCTGATCATATGTGTACTTGTTGTGAATTACCACCAAATAAACAGGTATAGAATTACTTATCTGGTTGTTAATATTCAATTCATTAATCGATGTTTGGAACCATAATTGTAAACATCCAGTTCTGTGTTGCCTGGGGTTAATCAGTACAACTACCTTCCATTGTGTTGCTCGTACCTGTACCATTAGCTTTTGTCTAAGTGCCTTTGTAGTATTACGCATAAGACTACCCCATTCCGCTACTAATGTTTAAGGGCGAACAAAGCCACACTTGGTCAAACACGTAGTACATATCCTAGTATATTTAAACCCATCTCCATCCTTACAACTTCAGTTTTACAGTCACAATACTATTGTTTTCTTTCAAGTGAGAAGTTCACATAGAGAATGGGAATACAATGAGTAGTACAACTGAAAGAGTAAAAATAAACATTTCCGTAATCAGTGTCCTCTTCATGTCTTCCTTCCATTTCTCGGTGTAGTTAAAAGTAATCATTTTACAAGGCACCAATGCAATACTGTTCATTAACAGTTTGTTTAATATTTCAATCTTTGTTTGTTTTTTGTAGTTCTAACCTAATATATTTTTATTTTGTTACAGATGACACCTCTTCAAATGCTACAATGCGACCGTTGTAGGAACTCGATGTAAGTTTGATTGTTTGTTATGAAAGCAGCCTAAAGCACGTTTGAATAGTTCAAATAAAGTCCACGACCCTATGGGGCTGAGGTGGACTTGGGCCAGAAGCTGGGGTGTACACAACTTCTGGAGTCACTTTATTTAGCTATGATCAATTGTTTTATAACTCAGTGTTTTAGCATAAGGAGAGTATTTCCCATGTTCCAGACGATAAAATCTACGGATACGGTATATACCTTTAGGACCAAAAGAACTTGTGACTTTTTTAATATCAAATGTGACCCTCTTTTTACTTTCTTAGAGACACAGCCCATGATGAGCTAAAGGAATATCTTTAATGTAATTATGGATCAAATATTACGTATTAAAGGATTTTTGAAAACGAAAATGAATGGACGGATACTGAACAATGGTGACCGTATAAAGTAGTTTTAAGGCTGGGTCGTTTAATCTATTTACATTTCATCTAAAGCCGGAATCGAAAGTGGGTTTAAAACAATTAAAACTTATTTAAGACTCGTTGTTTCTGTGATTAAGTATTGTTGAGCCTTTTGAATTAAAATCTCTAAATTAATCTAAAATGGATGACACCGATGTTGCTGTCTCGTATTCACTCCAGTTGCATATATTTAATAACCCGAATTAACAAAGTGATACATGGATTACAGTGATACAACGTATTCAATAATATAGTTATACTTTTTTCCAACGTCATGTTACTATTATTCCCTTTCAATGTTCCTGTCTCATAGAGTCCTGTGCATATGAGCACACAAAGTAAGCTTCCATTTAACATTTTCACCAATCCCTGGTGGATTCTTGATCCTTATTACATTAAGAGTCACTGATAGTATAAAAATTAGGTTGTAGTTCAAAAGTTATATTGAATATTCAACTATCAAATATTTTAAGGCAGTGCCCAAACTTTTAATAATCCCCTTGGCATTGCTCAAAGGCTAATGTGAACGTCAATGAATATGTGTACCGCATTTTTAAATTTCTTACTGCCTTCTGTTCCTTAAAAGGTACTATAAAAAGCTCGGCTTCGTTTTTACTTATATTGGTATTCCTCGTTCTTAACATACTGTTGATATATTTATATTCGAAAAGTAAACAAATATTCTTCATCCAGAACATTTTAATATTTTTTGACAATTGTTTCAATAGTTTACAAATTTCACACATTCCACACTTATTTATGAAATATATTAAGCTAAGGAATACTTCTTGACGTCGCAAATAATTCTTGTGGAATGTGAAACTTTCCTCTAATTCAATTTTACAAACTTTTATGCGTAAAAGATTTTACAAAAAAAAAAAAAAAAAATGCGTTGAAGATGGAAGTGAAATAATTATGCTTTTAGTCTTTTCAATAGTGGTTTTAGAATGACTCAACACAAGATATGAAGAAAAATAGATGAACTATTTATGGTTATTTTAATTAGAGGAAAGTATGTGTGCATATCCTTAAAATGTATTCTGTCTTTGGAACTCGCACTATCACATAGACATTTTAACGTCGAAATCCCTGTATCTAATATTAACGCTATAATAAATATACATAAAAATTATATGCATAATATATCAAATTGAAATATTTAGAAATATCATTTTAGTGCTTTTATATCCATACGATGTACCATTTTGTTACTGATAATGTTTACTTCACGGCTGTTTAGTGTACATTGTTAATGATTTATCATGTTACATAAATACTAAAATAACTTAAACAGTTAAAATACAGCACTACGTAGTGCCACGTAACACCAAGACTATGTACGTACTCAAAAAACTGTATGTAGAGTAAGGAAGTTCGAATTACTAACAGATGCCAACCTTATATCATCTAATCATTTGACTAATTAATAATTTGAATATATTATTTTTAATTGTTCCGTTGCTGTGTAGAACGGTTGGCCAGGTTACACAATTGAACAGGTTACAGATGTTGCCTATTATACTGTAATAAAAGCGAGTAATACTCAGTATAACAAGCTGTTCACGTCACGTGTTCATGAATTCGGTCTATTGGCGCATAAATAAATAAAACATTTCTCCAAAAGCTCATAGAAATAAAAAAAAATCGAACTTTATCAAATGTGAGAAGTTCAATAGTACACTGCATATAATCGAATTTTGTACACAGGGTGAAAATGAGCAAAAGTATCACGCTTTTTGGATTAAATTTATAACATTTCTTTTGTAATTACTCATTTGATTCTAGTTCCCTGGAGAGGATGTATGACCTTTAGCAGATGGAATAAAATAACTACCAGATCTGCTGGGGCTGCATCGAATAATGTTTTAAGGAATCATGTCTAGGGTTCTCTGAGGCTGCTGTATGATCTTCAGTTGGTGGAATCAAGTAAACCCCAGAGCTGCTGGAGCTGTGTGGAATTGTGTTTAAGGAATCATGACTAGGGTTCTCTGAGGCTGCTATATGATCTTCAGTTGGTGGAATCAAGTAAACCCCAGAGCTGCTGGGGCTGTGTGGAATTGTGTTTAAGGAATCATGACTAGGGTTCTCTCAGGCAACTATATGGTATTCAGTTGGTGGAATCAAGTAAACCCCAGAGGTGCTGGGACTGTGTGGAATTGTGTTTAAGGAATCATGACTATGGTTCTCTGAGGCTGCTATATGATCTTCAGTTGGTGGAATCAAGTAAACCCCACAGCTGCTGGAGCTGTGTGGAATTGTGTTTAAGGAATCATGACTAGGGTTCTCTGAGGCTGCTGTATGATCTTCAGTTGGTGGAATCAAGTAAACCCCACAGCTGCTGGAGCTGTGTGGAATTGTGTTTAAGGAATCATGACTAGGGTTCTCTGAGGCTGCTATATGATCTTCAGTTGGTGGAATCAAGTAAACCCCAGAGGTGCTGGAGCTGCGTGGAATTGTGTTTAAGGAATCATGACTAGGGTTCTCTGAGGCAACTATATGATCTTCAATTGGTGGAATCAAGTAAACCCCAGAGGTGCTGGGACTGTGTGGAATTGTGTTTAAGGAATCATGACTAGGGTTCTCTCAGGCAACTATATGGTATTCAATTGGTGGAATCAAGTAAACCCCAGAGGTGCTGGAGCTGTGTGGAATTGTGTTAAAGGAATCATGACTATGGTTCTCTGAGGCTGCTATATGATCTTCAGTTGGTGGAATCAAGTAAACCCCAGAGGTGCTGGAGCTGTGTGGAATTGTGTTTATGGAATCATGACTAGGGTTATCTAAGGCAACTATATGGTATTCAGTTGGTGGAATCAAGTAAACCCCAGAGGTGCTGGGACTGTGTGGAATTGTGTTTAAGGAATCATGACTAGGGTTATCTGAGGCTGCTATATAGTATTCAGTTGGTGGAATCAAGTAAACCCCAGAGGTGCTGGGACTGTGTGGAATTGTGTTTAAGGAATCATGACTAGGGTTATCTAAGGCAGCTATATGGTATTCAGTTGGTGGAATCAAGTAAACCCCAGAGGTGCTGGGACTGTGTGGAATTGTGTTTAAGGAATCATGATTAGGGTTCTCTAAGGCTGCTATATGATCTTCAGTAGGTGGAATAAAATGACCACAAGACCTACATAGGCTGTTCTGGGTCAGGTAATCCGGCCATATATTTATAGATAAATTATATATATATATATATATATATATATATTTAATATATATTAAATTTTGGAATATATATAGTTGGGCGACTTACAAATAAAGGAAAAAAGGATCGGTATTTCGAGTATCTTTGAAATTATACTATTAATTTTTTTCTTATATAATTACTTACTCACCATTTCCCGTTTATGTTGCTGTCAGTAACCACTAAAACAGTTGGTAAAAATCCAATTAATTGCAGGCATTTTATTTTTGACCATTCGGCAGTATGTTCATCGATGAAAGTGTAAAAGCTTGTCCACCAGTAGCATTAATGCCGGTTTTGTGTTCTATTAGCAGATACACAATATAAATTGGATATCTTTCACGCTGCTTCTTTTAATGTCTTTATGTTGTGAGCCATTTTCTGTTGTGTTAGACCAAAACCCTTGTTTCGTCCCCAACCTCGATATAAGTCGGATACTTATTATCTCGGTGTATTGCCGTTATCGTTGATTTTGTAACCATTGTAGGGGAAGTTATATTGAGAGCGATGTACGAATATGAGGATAATAGGTTCAAGAGTGGTTTTCGATTCTGGGTCGGTTGGAGCAGAAACTTAAATGTCTGCTTCTGGGAAGTAGTGTTACCACATGATGGATTTCAGGAACGACTAGTACAGGGTTTAAACATTTGTTCTCCTTATCTGTCTTTATTACGGTTTTGTGCTTAGTGAAGTAAAGTTGGAAAAGTTGAGATCGTTTGATCACTCTGAACCGTGTATCAGTTGGGCGATTGCCGCGGTTGCCCAATGATGGGCACGGACATGTTACAGCTACTGTGTGCGACGCGACTGTGCACCAGGCGTCCTCACTCAGGCTTTCACCATTCCTAGTCTGATACTTGACAGGTTACAAATCTGTCCAGGCAGGCTCGTTACAGCAGTTTCTCGTTCTGGGTGGCATTAGGCATTACTCGAGACTATCAAGTACAATTATGTATGAGGTACTATGTATGGGCCGTGGTGGGCGATAGGTTTCAACTCTAGAAGAGGGTTTGGGTGAAGCGTGTTTTTTATTAATATTAAGAAAAAAGTTATTGATCGGGCGACGAGGAATTACATACGTATAAAGTTGGAAATTTAGACGATTTTATAATAAGGCTCAAATAAACACGACTTAGGATTAATAAATATGAAATATGTACATATATTAAGAAAGTGACAAGTTTGAATTAATTTATGTCTTAAGAAAATGAAATTTTCTAAAATAAATATTAATTAAAAAAAATTACATGTGTTTTATATTTTGTCTTATCGAGATTGTTTTTTAAATAAAAACACATCACTCCCTTAAATAATTGTATATGTACATGTCGCACAAGAATTCAAATGCTTATCTTCTATCGTTTTTCTTTGGGTCTTATTATAAGATTCCAAAAATTCTCCTTCAACTCCTTAACACTTCACGTTAAATAATCATACCTCAAACTGCTGTGACCAAAATTTTCTTGAAGAAAAGAATTAATCCAACAGAACATCTATTGCACTACCTTAAACTCGAAAGACTTCCGAGCGTGTAATACGAATACGCATGGTTGTCACATTGAAATTTGGCAATATCCAGCCAAACTGTCCCAATTATTAAATATACAATGACATTTTGGTATAGTCCTAAGTGTGGATACCAATTTAGTTTTTAAAGGATCTAAACCTAGTATTTAGTGAAATGGCAGATGAATCACAGTTTGCTGCGTTGGTTTTTGTAGGGGACGAAAATGGGAGAGTTGCATACGAGTAAACAGTTCCAAATGCTTTATATATATCATTGATCTTACATATAAGTCTACGTCTAACACCTTCACACACGCAAATATATCAGCATCCTCCAAAGAGTTAAAAAGAAGGAAATTTCCATTCCATTTCAACCCCCTAATACTAATGCGGTGGACCACTCATAATTTAGATGCAGAAAGGCTAAAACTCCGCATATGTGATTTATAAATTACTATATTTTGTGGTAAATACCTTAGACAGTAAAACATCTTATATCGAGTGAATTTCTGTTCTGTTAAAGTTGTTGTATTGTTTTGGTAATTAACAGTTTGTAGAAATTTTATACAACCATGGTATATGGCATTTGCTTTTGAAGTGGAGTGATGATGAATAATTATAGAATATTTGCAATAGAATATTGCCATGTCCACTCCAACACATTTAAAGTGTGGGGGTGTCAAATTTAAATATTCTTGGACCTGCATTATGTGCGAGTAATTTGTATAAAACAAATTACATGTTAGGTGCTGTAGAAAATGAAATAACACCGCCATTATAATATTCATCAATCCGTATAATATTTGTAACACATAAAATTAAAAACCAATTATGCCAATTATCTAATTATACTCACTACTATGATTAAGTTGCATAATATGATAGTAGTTATATTATGCAAGCAAGTACGAGACTTAATCATTTGGTTTAACGAATTATTGTGATCCAAGTATCCATAATATGATGGTAGTTATATTATGCAAGCAAGTACGGGACTTAATCATTTGGTTTAACGAATTATTGTGGTCCATGTATCCATAATATGATAGTAGTTATATTATGCAAGCAAGTACGAGACTTAATCATTTGGTTTAACGAATTATTGTGATCCAAGTATCCATAATATGATGGTAGTTATATTATGCAAGCAAGTACGGGACTTAATCATTTGGTTTAACGAATTATTGTGGTCCATGTATCCATAATATGATAGTAGTTATATTATGCAAGCAAGTACGAGACTTAATCATTTGGTTTAACGAATTATTGTGATCCAAGTATCCATAATATGATAGTAGTTATATTATGCAAGCAAGTACGAGACAATCATTTGGTTTAACGAATTATTGTGATCCAAGCAAGCATCCTCGTTTAAAATACACATATAAGATCGCAGGAATATATTTAATGTTGATAATTTTAATTTTGATTCAATTATAAAACGTTGACACGCTTACGAAAAAGGGGTGATTAAAATATTTTGTACTTATCGTTGCCACAACTTGTTACTTTTCAAAAATGTAAGGTCGTTTCGCGCAAGAGAACTCCCTTAAAATTATATATAGTTTAATTAACTCGTTAATTCTTTGTCTAAATTTTGCATTTTCAGGACCTTTTAATCGCAACGTTGGTCTTAAAACATCTAAATACATTTTGGATTGCGGAGAAAATATATTCACATTCATAGTTAACTTAATTAACACTGTTAATTAAATCCTATGTAAGGAGCTCTTTATAATGTAGTCTCCTCTTAATAATGAAGTCGCCATCTTTACAATTTTAGATTTTAGTTGTTTAAGTATTAACGTTACAAATCTCTGCCAGAATTATCACAGTCTGTTGATATTGAGAAAATGTGGTACAAATGAGTAGGAGGGCAAGTTGAATCAGAAGGCTATGGTATTCATTGTAGGCGCTCTATCTCTGGCTTATAAACCTAAGGCAACACATCACACACAACATAAGAGTTAAAAATACGTCTGTTTATCTCTAAAGAGAACGTTTGTTCAATTATTAATTTGCCAAAGTACTGTATTCCACATACAACTTTGCAATTATTAGTTACATTTCATTTTATAAATTAATGTTTTGTATGTTCTGGTTGAACTTAAATATAAACATTCCCATGTTTTTAACATAATATGAAAAACATAAATTCTTCGTTAGTCATGAAATTAAACATTACAATAAGTTACTTAAAAAATATTTAATAAATAAGATGAATTTTATTAAAAGAAATCGTTTGCAATTTTCCTTATAAGATGTTTATACATTATATTCGGTTTTCTATAGATACGTTTCTGTAACTATTTAAGAATTATAATGTACAACTAAATAACACAATGCTTCAACAGCTTTGTTATGTAAATGTTGTATGCAAGTTATTGATTGTAATAATAAAAAAAATCAGTAATTACTTGAAATAAAAACCATAAATAAGTTTACTATTATTTTCTTTATCTATTTATTTGTTAATAAAATAGAAGATACCTCCTCTTGCATAGATAGGTTTTTCAATCATTATTAAGTTTTCATTACATTTTTATAAGATATCGGGACAGTTCAAGCTAAAATATTCCAAGAGGATGTGCTCTTGGATGATCTGTCTTATTGGCACTATTTTGTGATGCTGTGGAGGGGCTGGGGGATTATTGGGAAGATCTTGGTCTTCCTTTTGCAAATGTTGTTGTTCCACTTCTGACTTCTAAATAAAGATAGATCCTCATATTGTGATCTAATATATAAGTTCCTTCCACATTATCCCGTTCTCCACCGTACTATCCATATGTGAAAAGGACGGGAGGACTATTGGGAAGATCATGGCCTTCCTTTTGCAAATGTTGTTGTTCCACTTCTGACTTCTAAATAAAGATAGATCCTCTTATTGTGATCTAATATATAAGTTCCTTCCACATTATCCCGTTCTCCACCGTGCTATCTATATGTGAAAAGGACGGGAGGACTATTGGGAAGATCTTGGCCTTCCTTTTGCAAATGTTGTTGTTCCACTTCTGACTTCTAAATAAAGATAGATCCTCATATTGTGATCTAATATATAAGTTCCTTCCACATTATCCCGTTCTCCACCGTACTATCCATATGTGAAAAGGACGGGAGGACTATTGGGAAGATCATGGCCTTCCTTTTGCAAATGTTGTTGTTCCACTTCTGACTTCTAAATAAATATAGATCCTCATATTGTGATCTATATTTAATAATCTATTCCACACATCACTGTGTGTTGGCATATATAAGTGCCAACCTTATGTTGTTGTTCCACTTCTGACTTCTAAATAAAGATAGATCCTCATATTGTGATCTAATATATAAGTTCCTTCCACATTATCCCGTTCTCCACCGTGCTATCCATATGTGAAAAGGACGGGAGGACTATTGGGAAGATCTTGGCCTTCCTTTTGCAAATGTTGTTGTTCCACTTCTGACTTCTAAATAAAGATAGATCCTCATATTGTGATCTAATATATAAGTTCCTTCCACATTATCCCGTTCTCCACCGTACTATCCATATGTGAAAAGGACGGGAGGACTATTGGGAAGATCATGGCCTTCCTTTTGCAAATGTTGTTGTTCCACTTCTGACTTCTAAATAAAGATAGATCCTCATATTGTGATCTAATATATAAGTTCCTTCCACATTATCCCGTTCTCCACCGTGCTATCCATATGTGAAAAGGACGGAAGGACTATTGGGAAGATCTTGGTCTTCCTTTTGCAAATGTTGTTTGTTGTTCCACTTCTGACTTCTAAATAAAGATAGATCTTCATATTGTGATCTAATATATAAGTTCCTTCCACATTATCCCGTTCTCCACCGTGCTATCCATATGTGAAAAGGACGGAAGGACTATTGGGAAGATCTTGGCCTTCCTTTTGCAAATGTTGTTGTTCCACTTCTGACTTCTAAATAAAGATAGATCCTCATATTTTGATCTAATATATAAGTTCCTTCCACATTATCCCGTTCTCCACCGTACTATCCATATGTGAAAAGGACGGGAGGACTATTGGGAAGATCATGGCCTTCCTTTTGCAAATGTTGTTGTTCCACTTCTGACTTCTAAATAAAGATAGATCCTCATATTGTGATCTAATATATAAGTTCCTTCCACATTATCCCGTTCTCTACCGTGATATCCATATGTGAAAAGGGCGGGAGGACTATTGGGGAGATCTTATAGTCTTGCTATTGCAAACGGTTTCCTATTTTTGTCGTCTCAATAAAGATAGATCCTCATATTGTTATCTAATACATCAGTTCCTTTCACACTTTCCCATTCTCTGCCGTGCTTATCTATTTGTGAAGAGGGATTTGGAAACAACTATTGGAAAGATCTTGGTTTTGCTTTTGCAAATGTTGTTGTTCCACTTCTGACTTCTAAATAAAGATAGATCCTCATATTGTGATCTAATATATAAGTTCCTTCCACATTATCCCGTTCTCCACCGTGCTATCCATATGTGAAAAGGACGGGAGAACTATTGGGAAGATCATGGTCTTCCTTTTGCAAATGTTGTTGTTCCACTTCTGACTTCTAAATAAAGATAGATCCTCATATTGTGATCTAATATATAAGTTCCTTCCACATTATCCCGTTCTCCACCGTGCTATCCATATGTGAAAAGGACGGGAGGACTATTGGGAAGATCTTGGCCTTCCTTTTGCAAATGTTGTTGTTCCACTTCTGACTTCTAAATAAAGATAGATCCTCATATTGTGATCTAATATATAAGTTCCTTCCACATTATCCCGTTCTCCACCGTACTATCCATATGTGAAAAGGACGGGAGGACTATTGGGAAGATCATGGCCTTCCTTTTGCAAATGTTGTTGTTCCACTTCTGACTTCTAAATAAAGATAGATCCTCATATTGTGATCTAATATATAAGTTCCTTCCACATTATCCCGTTCTCCACCGTACTATCCATATGTGAAAAGCACGGGAGGACTATTGGGAAGATCATGGCCTTCCTTTTGCAAATGTTGTTGTTCCACTTCTGACTTATAAAGATAGATCCTCATATTGTGATCTAATATATAAGTTCCTTCCACATTATCCCGTTCTCCACCGTGCTATCCATATGTGAAAAGGACGGGAGGACTATTGGGAAGATCTTGGCCTTCCTTTTGCAAATGTTGTTGTTCCACTTCTGACTTCTAAATAAAGATAGATCCTCATATTGTGATCTAATATATAAGTTCCTTCCACATTATCCCGTTCTCCACCGTACTATCCATATGTGAAAAGGACGGGAGGACTATTGGGAAGATCATGGCCTTCCTTTTGCAAATGTTGTTGTTCCACTTCTGACTTCTAAATAAAGATAGATCCTCATATTGTGATCTAATATATAAGTTCCTTCCACATTATCCCGTTCTCCACCGTGCTATCCATATGTGAAAAGGACGGGAGGACTATTGGGAAGATCTTGGCCTTCCTTTTGCAAATGTTGTTGTTCCACTTCTGACTTCTAAATAAAGATAGATCCTCATATTGTGATCTAATATATAAGTTCCTTCCACATTATCCCGTTCTCCACCGTGCTATCCATATGTGAAAAGGACGGAAGGACTATTGGGAAGATCTTGGTCTTCCTTTTGCAAATGTTGTTTGTTGTTCCACTTCTGACTTCTAAATAAAGATAGATCCTCATATTGTGATCTAATATATAAGTTCCTTCCACATTATCCCGTTCTCCACCGTGCTATCCATATGTGAAAAGGACGGGAGGACTATTGGGAAGATCTTGGTCTTCCTTTTGCAAATGTTGTTGTTCCACTTCTGACTTCTAAATAAAGATAGATCCTCATATTGTGATCTAATATATAAGTTCCTTCCACATTATCCCGTTCTCCACCGTGCTATCCATATGTGAAAAGGACGGGAGGACTATTGGGAAGATCTTGGCCTTCATTTTGCAAATGTTGTTGTTCCACTTCTGACTTCTAAATAAAGATAGATCCTCATATTGTGATCTAATATATAAGTTCCTTCCACATTATCCCGTTCTCCACCGTGCTATCCATATGTGAAAAGGACGGGAGGACTATTGGGAAGATCTTGGTCTTCCTTTTGCAAATGTTGTTTGTTGTTCCACTTCTGACTTCTAAATAAAGATATATCCTCATATTGTGATCTAATATATAAGTTCCTTCCACATTATCCCGTTCTCCACCGTGCTATCCATATGTGAAAAGGACGGAAGGACTATTGGGAAGATCTTGGTCTTCCTTTTGCAAATGTTGTTGTTCCACTTCTGACTTCTAAATAAAGATAGATCCTCATATTGAGATCTAATATATAAGTTCCTTCCACATTATCCCGTTCTCCACCGTACTATCCATATGTGAAAAGGACGGGAGGACTATTGGGAAGATCTTGGCCTTCCTTTTGCAAATGTTGTTGTTCCACTTCTGACTTCTAAATAAAGATAGATCCTCATATTGTGATCTAATATATAAGTTCCTTCCACATTATCCCGTTCTCCACCGTACTATCCATATGTGAAAAGGACGGGAGGACTATTGGGAAGATCATGGCCTTCCTTTTGCAAATGTTGTTGTTCCACTTCTGACTTCTAAATAAAGATAGATCCTCATATTGTGATCTAATATATAAGTTCCTTCCACATTATCCCGTTCTCTACCGTGATATCCATATGTGAAAAGGGCGGGAGGACTATTGGGGAGATCTTATAGTCTTGCTATTGCAAACGGTTTCCTATTTTTGTCGTCTCAATAAAGATAGATCCTCATATTGTTATCTAATACATCAGTTCCTTCCACATTATCCCGTTCTCCACCGTGCTATCCATATGTGAAAAGGACGGGAGGACTATTGGGGAGATCTTATAGTCTTGCTATTGCAAACGGTTTCCTATTTTTGTCGTCTCAATAAAGATAGATCCTCATATTGTTATCTAATACATCAGTTCCTTTCACACTTTCCCATTCTCTGCCGTGCTTATCTATTTGTGAAGAGGGATTTGGAAACAACTATTGGAAAGATCTTGGTTTTGCTTTTGCAAATGTTGTTCCACTTCCGTCGTCTAAATAAATTATAGATCCTCTTATTGTGATATAATCTGTAAGTTCCTTCCACATTATCCCGTTCTCCACCATGCTATCCATTCCGCTGATGTTCTTGTGCATGCGATGGTGATTACTGAAGTTTCTGATTACTTCATGCTTCCTTGATTACTTCTGCCTCTTCATTTTTTTTGTCCCAAAGTCACTAGGTATATTCTAAAATTAGTTTCTTGCTTGGACACACGCCGAACCTTAAATGTATATAATTAAAATTCCGTGTTCGGACTTACAATGACTATAAAATATCACAATATTTGAGAATCTATCATTTTGCCCGTATTTGTGCAAGATTCCAGTGAGATATTGTTTATATAAAACAGAATCTTCAAACTTTGATTTATTGCCCTAAAACAACTAAAAAATCATTCACAGTTCGCTCAAATTAGTACATCATCATAAATAATACGATCGCTGGTCAACTACTTATTACTTAATAAATAATAATGTTTTAGTATTATTGTATTGTAAATATCGGATGATTGTTTGAAAATTGGTAGACTACTACAATTATTGTGTAGGTGAAATAATGACTATTTTTAAAAGCACACATATTTCCAAAAATACACATAATTTTTGCATTTGCTTTATACTTTTTTTCCGTGTCATGTGCATTCGTAAATATGTCACTAATTATTAAAGAAATAATCGATACCGTACACTGTGTAAAACCGTAACCAAAATTCTGTCAAAACCACAAAACATTTCTTATACACTTATTTTATTAAAACGAACTGTGAATGATTTTTTAGTTGTTTTAGGACAATAATAAGGTAATTATGTTTTTAAATTTATGTTGTTTACATAACTACAAACCATCACAAATGCAAATCATGTGTTACATAATATAGGAATGGTTTAATCTAGAAACTTATGGGAAAACTATAACTTTATTATAGTTTATTTTATTATAACGTAATCCTTTCGTGACGCTGTATTTATTGTAAGTTTTGGCAACACTGTACTATATTTGATAGTAACATAGTTCAGGTAAAATACGAAAACAGCTAACCTTTTACTGTAGTAGATCCATGCAACATAAACATTAAACATGAAACAATATATTTTAAAAGATTGTAGCATGTAAACAACATAACAGGAGCTAGCTAAATTGCATTACAATAAAAACTAAATGAATCTTGCTCGAAAAGAAAATAAAACAGTTGATTTGTAACTATAGTAAGAATTATTAAAATACAGCAACGTGGTAAAAAAACGTTTGTTATGAAAATTGGTAGGATGTTATTGTAAATAATAATCATAATAATAAAGCAACATTTAAGAAAATATTAGATCTATTATAAAATTACATGCTATAACAATACACAGTAACACAAAACTAAATAAAAGACACAAACAAAAATAATTTAAAACTTACGTGGATCTATCTATAACTGACAATGGTAACAATAACAACTGTGAGTTTGAAAGTCAAGTAAATTATGTAGCCGCCAGATGAAGACCTAAAATCTTAATAATCAAACCAATACAAACTAAACGGTAAATTTACTACTCTATTGATTATCGGACGACATAATAAACTAAGAATAAATAACAAGCTATAATAATAATAATACAATAATTGGTTTGATTGTGGTTCTTCATGTTTGTTTTGGTTTTAAAATCAAATAAGTGTTGCATGCTTAGGCTCCAGGTCTGTTGGGTGAGTAAGAACCTTCACAGTTCTTGCACTTAATAAAAGGGACTTATGCCTAAACAACTGGATGGTTCGCATTTAATTGTCTTAGAATCTAATTTAATTACCATCAAGATGTAAAAGAAGCACTTCTCTAATAGAAATATTTAATTGACCGTAGCCTTTTGGCATGCGTTTGAAAACTTAGTCATCATTATCTTCTGCCAGCTATTATCGTCATGCTTCAACATTTCGAATCAATTAACAAATACCGATGTTTGATCATCTTAATTGGCTAAACATTCCAAATTAAATCTCTACAGTCCACATCCAACATCTCTACTGGCAGAATCCATTCCTCTTTATCCGCATTTTTCATTTTAGATTGCGTATTATTCCAGGTTTTCCTTATTTCCATAACAATGAGAAATAAGTAGGTTTCAGTTATATTTCAAAGACCGTAACTAAACCTTTTATTTCAAAGAGAAAACACGGTTGATCTGTCCTGTTAACAAATGGCTTGGGCACGCCTGTTAATACGCTTTAATATTATTATCCTTTTGGCGAATGAAACACTTAATTGTTTATTAACCACCGTTAAAATAGTAATTATGTTAATTATAACGGAAATTAAACCTAACGGAACTCATGGACGAGTTATGCACTGGTGACTTGCTCACCGACTTTCCCAGCATCACGGTTGACAGTAAAACTTACTAAGCGTTAAACGGTCAAGTGCTGGGCCTCTTATTGAAACCGATGGGAGGAATAAAGAAAGGAACAAGTCATAAACCTCGACATAAAGACTAATTTACCGGCAAGAAAAGAATCGGGCAACTGGACTTTGAATCTTTTCTAACAGAATGCTCAACAGCCTATCAAAGATCACACTGCATTGTTCTTGGATTATTGGTCTTCTATTGTCTTCGTGAACTTGTTTTAAGCTTCAACCGGTTTCATATCATCTAATAACTGAAAACCCCACATAAGCTTAATGAAATAAGAAATAAATACTCGGATGTGACTATTGTGATAGGATTGTACGGCACTGCCAAACCAGTCACAATACTAAAAATAACCTCACATGATAACAAAAAGTTTTTGACTCTTACAATTTACATTAATTCCTTTATGATGTTGTATTGAAAAACTGCCAATAAATTAATAATTTAATACTACTAAAATCCCATCAACAATTCTTTATTAACAAATTATGGTTACATTTTAATATCAATATCTATCTATTTTCTAATCAACTCGAAGGATAGACTATGCTTCCCTGTAAACTATTATTGTTTGATTCGATGATTGGTACTCAGTCTCTAGTAAATCCTGTCACTTATGTGATCGAAATAAACACATTTACACCCCCCTATCAGCCGTAATATGTAAAACTAATGGTTGTATAACTCTTCCTAAGATTACTGCTGACACGACCTTTTTACAAAAAATGTGTGTAATATATTATTGGATGAACCTGTAGAGGGTATTTAAGAGAAGAACACTTACTCGTAAGGATGACATGTTACTCGTAGACAAAAGACTTTTAAGACATTCTGATTAAATTTAACCAAAACAGTTAGCTATTAACTGTACATGGTGGATAAAAACTTTTTAATTCATAATTATAATAAATCTTTATTGTGTCTTAAATAGAAATAGTTTTTTACTCAAACTAAAAATATACTTAAAAGACTCACAACATTTCAGAACTCAAATTTTTAGTTCTGGAAATATATGTTCCTAAAGGTATAAAACACTTTGGGAAAATCGAGGAAAACAATAATATTTAGGCCTACTTCTTTTTTGAATCCCTAGAACCACAGAAACTAGTGATTACTGTTTTTATCTTTTTCATTCCCTCATTTTCTGAATTACATCCTTTGTGAATATTAATGTAGACATTTCTTCTTTTACAATTCTGTCTTTTTCCAATTCATATATCCTAAGAAGCATTATGTCCTCCTATACCCAAGCCTTTAAATATAATAGGGTAAACTATACAGTCATTGGCACTTTAAGATGCTATTCCTTACGTCTGTTCAATATTTTGTTCTCAGACACATGAAAACATATATTTTGTTAATATTGATTGGTTTTTTGGCTTTATACTTTCTTTTTACATTCACAATAAATTTAAAAAGTAAATATTTATGTTATGTGGAAGTGGAAATATTTATTTTGTTATTATGTTACATAATTATAGTGATTGGCACCTAATTCACAGTTATTGGGCATTCTGTTTGACAGTCATTGGCACACTTTCATATTTTGCTAAAAATAAGAGTGAGGCAATGAAATCATGCACACAACTTACTCTAAAATGTATAATGTGTATATACAAACTATTTGAATACAATAATTATGATTGCATATAAGTAGAAAGTTTAAAAAAATATTACTTCTATAGCCTATATTGTGACGTTAAAATTCAAATAAACTAGACAATAATAGTTTGCCCTTCTACAACATCTTAATTAAAACCATTAAATGTTTAATTCGTTGGCAATTTCATTTCCAAAGTCCAAACAGATGTTGCATACAAACACAGGATCATGTTGATCAAGGTCCTCTCTGTTTTGTATAACATTTTATATGATACAGTCTATCACACATGTCACATTCAACAGGTTGGGAGACTTCTTCGTCTTTGAAGTTAGTCCCACAACTGTAGCACAATCCATTTTTTGTTACAGGAAACAACTTTTTCCCCACAGACTTAGGCTTATGTGATACAGACGGTCCCGTTATCAACATCAATTGACTTTTCAACTTTGACTTTCCCACATAATTGATCTTCATAATTTTTCTTCTTAACAGAAATCTTACTATGTTGTTTAGTAGAGTTTCCTTTCTGGGCTTTACTTAACTTCTTTTCTTCTCGTAGTCTTTTCCTTTCTGCCTTGGCTCTTTCTTCTTTTGCCTTTTTTTCTTCCTTTTCTTCATAAAATTATTTTCCATTTCTTCGAAGAAACAAACGTAAGGTACTCTTTCTGTTTTTCTTTTTGCCTTTTCTGGTTGGAGTTTTCGGGCCACACGAGAACATCTCAGCCAAAGCTGGACCACTGCTTCCAGATGCTTGGGCAATGCCTTGTGAAGCATGTAGCGCAACACGTGAACCTTCACTTAACTTTTTCTCGGGTGTTGTATAGTTATGGGTCAAGTTTTACATTTACATTGTTTCACATTTTCACATTTGGATTGTTGAAGATATGTGGTGTCATTTTTTAATGCATTGGCACTGACATCTGGTGCAGGTAAATTAATTTCAGGATCATAGTTTTGTTGTTTTTGTAACATCAGTTGTGTGGCATCTTTGACAATAGGCCTATCTGGCACACATACATCAGTGACAGTTTTTGGAGAGTGTGGATTTAGTTCCATGACAGCATGTGGCGAACCAACCAAATTTTTTTGAGGTTGCTTATTTCTGGAAAACTCCTCCCACACTCGATATAGTGTGAAAAAACAGTGGAGGTTCATTATTTTTCCGACACAACTTTCTCTATATTGCGGAATTTTTCTATCATTTCGTCTCCTACAATCCCTTCGAATTGATCCAAGGTAACTACATCTTTACCGCTTAATGGGTACAATTTTCATTTGGGTTTTACCAAGACACTTTGTATAGTCAATTGAGTTTGCAGTTCCAAGGAAACAAGCCACAGGCTCTAAATCCGTTAGTAAGTGTTTGAGGCTTGACCTCGTCCACTACATGTTTCAGGATTGGTGCAACATTCTCCTTAGTTAAAGCGTCTGTCGGTGGTTACTACGCCAATTAAACACTGCCTTTTTCCAGCCTGACTTGATTGGTCTAAATGCAGCAACATCTGCTGGCTGCCATTATTCTGGTAGCGTTTTGGGTATAGGGCTATCAGTATTATTTGCAACTCAGAAACACAGTTGGCTTAGCTGATAGGAAAGATGGCTCTTTATGCCCATCTTACAAAAAGGATAACTGGCCGTGTGATATTGTTTTTTTCAAGGTGTGCATTAAAACATTAACCGATGTACTCATAAAAGACTTCGGATTTCATCCATCCAGTGTTTCGAATGACCAATACCCCAAGAGTCTGGTACAGAATTTACAATTGTTGATGGTAATCTATGGTACGGATAGATTAACATCGGTGGAACAATTCGCCCACAAGCAGAAGAAAAAGAAAACATCACAGTAGTAATGGCGGCTTTTGAATTTCCCTTGTCAATTTCATAAACATTTTTTGATCCTGTGGGAGCTAAAACTTTAGAACCCTTTGGACACAGTAGGAAATTTGTCTCATCGCCATTAAAAACACGAGTCGGGTCTTTCAAAAACTTCCACCGCATTTTCTTCTTTCAAAATGTCTTCTATAGTTTTTAAACCAATTTTTAATATCGTTTTCGCTGACGCATGAGCTTGCAGAAGTTAATCCTTCGGGAGTCCTTTAAGGATAGGTTAGGGTGCCTTTTTTAAAAATGCTTGATACCAACCGAGGCCTGGAAGATTGTTTTTAAAAGGATTAGGTCTTTCATTTTGTATTAAGAATTCTTGAACGCTCAGTTTGCAAATCTTCTTTCCGTCGTGGGAAACCTTTCCGACAGCAGTCATTGGTCCATTTTTCAAGTGTATCCTCTTCTTCCTTCGTCAGTACAGGTGGAGGACCAAGTTGTGTTTTTGAAAACTTGTCACTAAGCCGAAACTGAATAGTTGACCGAGGAACACCCATGCTTTTTTGCTGCAGCCCTTTTTGGTCATTCCATTTCTAACATCTTGTAAAGCTGCCTCAAGAGAATCGGCTTTGTAAGAGAATTTAGGCATAATTTGAACTCCGTTGGTGATCTGAAAAGAAAAAAGTTATTTATTGGCATGCCAATATCTATACATTGACATAGTGCCAATCACTGCTAGGTTACAGTGATTGGCATGCCAACGAGAAATATATATGTGTGCCAATGACTGTTTCAAATTGAGTTGTTAAACAATAACAAATATTCATAAAAAGCCCATTGTTTTTATACTTCGAAAGATGTTATTTTTGGCTTAAAATAAACAATCTCTTAAATACATAGTCATTGGCACTCCCTGCCGATGACTATATTTCATAATTTTTAAACATACAGTCATTGGCACCCCCTTTGCAGGTTTGATTTTGAGGTTATTTAACTTAAAACTATCAAAAATGGTTTCAACTCCTTCTACATTACAGCTATCATTGTCTTAGTTGCAAAGATTTATCTTATCAAAGGGGAAAAAATAACATAGTACAGAGAAGCAACTCTAAAGGAATTCACAAGAAGATCAACAGAAAAAGCTTACCTATACTAAAAATAATTTTTCCAGACACCACGTGCAGTCTACCTGCAAACATCACAATACCAATTGGGGAGAACTGTTAAGAGTATCTAATGAACTATGTTGGCATTCAATGCTGCCAACCTAAATCTTGTAATGAACAAAATAATTACAAAGTGCCAATGACTGTACTAGTGCCAATGACTGTATGGTTTACCCTATTCCAATTATTAAAACATCAAACCCCATAAAGTTGGATTTTGCAATCCATATTACGTTTTAATAGCTTTCAATGGGATTTAGCATATGTCCATATGTGCAGTAATTGGGCAATATGTCACAAAGAACTGTAAAATAGGTTAATTAACTGGACGTATATACTTTATATTATTATCATTAAATACCGATCTGGCGTTGATCTGAAAATGAAACAAAATCAGCTTACAAGGGTTCAAAACCCCCCACAGCATTATTTAATATTTTCTATTCGAATTATGAAAAAGGTAAAGGTGAATGATGTCTTATTTTACCATGTGAATTTATTGCTAAGAAGCCCTCTCTATACTTTACCTGGGAAGCAACGGCCTAAAAATAACTTCCGAACCACCACCAACGGCCAGGCAGGCGAGCTGCTTGCAATGACATGATCGCTCTGCGTTCGCCATCCAAGAACAGCCACGCTCGACGTTGCTTGATTCGGTTCTTGTGATAACCTCTTTACCCACTAAACTATGTGATTAATACATTTTATTATTGATATAAACAAACAGCCAACAAAAAAAGAAAATAATTTAAATTGGAAAGGTTTGAATAAAGTTTACTTGTACAAAAGCCTAAAGAATAATACTCCAATGAAGATTCGTAAGAATATCTCATACTTAAAGTTTATAACTTAGCGTTTCGAAGTTAGTATATTGCCGTAACTAAAACATTATTTAATATTACGTTTGTAGCTATATATATTTTCTGGTTTCAAGTCGCAGAATCATTTGTACTATTCAGTGTTCAGCTAATGGTTGTTTAGATTGAACCAGTCCAAAACACAATAAGAACATGTGATCATTTACGCGTTATAAAGTGAAGATGGAGCTTTCATAGCACATACTTGATAATTACTTACTGTAAAGCGTGGACAAAAAATAAGTGTATAGCAGATTAATAAATTCTAAACTTGTATGGTTATGCCGAGGGAAATACCGTTATTATTACAGCTCGCAATCATTTTACCTTTAATAATTCAAATTAAATCAAAATTTTCTAGAAACGTATTTTTTCTGAAATTCTAACGATGTGGAGTAGACTATTTTACACCTATTCTCGAAACAGAGCTCTATAATTTTCAAACGGTAGTTTTAATTGTGTGTCCTACCAACTGAAAAAACGTGATACAAAGTTATTAAATTTAAGTTTCTAAACAAAACCAAAATAATTATGTAAATAAAAATAATAAATATTTGTGTATTTTACAAAAATTTTAATTAGTTTGAAGGCCGAAATGATATCCCCATCCTTTTTAAAGGCCGGACTATTACTTCGCATTCCAGTAGTGTGCTAACTCAAGGATAGCAAAAGCTCAAAACAACAAAATATAAACCTTCTTTTATATTATAAATAATAATTTTTTCTGACTTGAGGGCAATTTTCAAGGTGGATGGTTTTAAGCGATGTTTCTTTATATCGTTGAATCGATAAATAACGAGTACACATTTTATTAAAATATTCACCTAATACTTTATAGGTGTAAAACATTGCACATTTGGGTTTGTTATGTTTATGGGTTATGATTTTATGTTTTACTTCTTTACTCAAATTATTTAGAGATAGGCTATTACTACTTACAACTTTTTTTGTGACAAGAGTTTTTTGTATAATGAGTTGTGGATATTGCTCATTTAAAGTATTTAATTTAATCGAATTCTAAATGCCTTTTGAGGTTTTGTAAAATATTCATTCATGTTTCTATAAAAAAAAATAAAAACTACAAATATATATATATATATATATATATATATATATATATATATATATATAAATTTCACATAATTTAATTGAAGATATTGTATTACACGTGATTAAAATTAAATTGAAGATATGAGAGGCCTTTGGATGGGCATAATACTTATTTAACATTGAGATATCTCATAAAACTCTGTGACCAAAAAATAGGATAGTTCATGCATGGTTAGCAATTTACTTGGACCAAAATGGGGAAAAATGTAGATGATCGCCAATGGTTTAGGAATTCCAGTTGCGTGTTTCTTAAGGTGTATTTACAGTAGCAATTTTGAGATTACTGATTGCATTTTGCAATACATTCGAAAAATACCTAATGGCGAACAATGAACATGGAACTTAATTATTAATTTGAAAGTACTGTTAAATTCCCATCAATACTTCATTAACAAACTGCGTTTAGTGATGTTATTTTAAATAGAGTATCATAAGAATGTAATGCTCCCAACTAAAAACTGTACTATTTTGTTTTCCACATCTCCTCAAAATTCCTGAAGTTGACATTATCTTGACTTAATAGTCAAAATGTTTATTACTTGTGAATTGAATATTTTGTTTTGTATAATGAATGGCGAGTCCCCTAAATTACTTAAATGGCTCATGCAGTGACTTTTAATTGATTTGAAATTATTTTTTCATAAGTATGTCCTTTGCTGATATACTTTTTGGAGGTGCATTAATCCTTCATTTTAAAACTGTAAGTTCGTTGATGATTGACGAATCTATGAATAAATGAAAATTAATTATCAAAAAAAGTATAGGTTACTCGATACTGCGGTTATAACAAATATATCGAAATCGTGTATATTTTAATTTTAAGAGTTTTAAAATTGCTGTATTCAGTTAGGATTGTCTAAACTCTTGTTACTTTCACAATCAACTCATTAAAGTAGTTAAAACTCTTGAGTCTACTTTCTCTTTATGATTGCATATCTAATGCAGTATGATACATCTACAATAACTTAGCAGTTAATGCTATCTTTTATGAACGTTACAAATAAAAATTAATAACGTTTAATTGAATTGACTTATTACTACTTTAGCATTAATATATACGTATCGTGACAGAATTACGGAACTACTTCAACAAATGTTAAACAATTAAACTTAATGATAAAAATTAAACTCAGTACATAAACTAAAGTAAGTCATGTACAGTTTATTATCAAAAGTTTCACTAAATTTTGCATTGTAGTATATCGTTATGAGGAGCTTTACCAATTACAACTTCTAAATTGAACTTTATGCAACCCTATTTTTGGGCATTTAAAACTATTCTTATTTCCTTATATGTCGAAATATATAAAAAGGGAATCTTCTTAAAGAAAATATTTACTTGCAAACATGCAAATAAACACGAATAAGCATACTTAACTTTATGCAAAACTTCTAATATCCGAGACCCCATTACAGTTGTATTTAAATATTGCTACAAAATGTGGGTATAAAATGCTCTCCTGTCTAAATTAAATACATCCATAACGTGAAGTATAAATAATTTCTGTTACAAAATGTACTATTACTTAAGTAATATTAATATAAATTGATATTAAAATATGCTCTAATATAAGGTTTTATTAAAGTGACTACACACCCATTTGAGTTGCACTTCAGTGTTGTGTTCATTAGATTATGTATTGAACTGTCACCAGTTTTTATATCTGGGATATAAATTAAAATTTTTTCTATATATTGTTTAGGACCATGTAATTTTAAAAGCCTTAATGGAAGGCGAATGATGAAAAGTTAAATTTGATCGAACCTATAACAAAAATGGTAGAGCATTGTAAAGATTGTAATATTGAATACTAAAAATGTCATTTTATTTTGTACGCATGGTTTACAAAAAGGACTCAAAATGACTTCAGGCCAGTAAGCAGTAACTAATGTGTGTGTTGGCCTAAACATATTGTGCACCATTTAAGATTGCATTTAAGGAGAAGTTACTTTTTTATGTTAGTATCATGTTTTATACATCATTAAAAAATGTTGAACATGAATTTTTTTAGTTGAGTCGTATTTTGTTTAATTTTGAATCTTACAAAGAATATAAGCTTCTTTTAGTATCTATAATTTTAAAACTTCAAATATCAGCCACTTTTTCGGGGTTGTCCAAATTTAATTTCGTTTGGACCATTGTTCTCAATCAACAACTTTCAAGTTATATTGTGCATTTGGCGCATGCTTTTCTTTTCCACCAACCTCATGCTTGGGATGTGGTGTGGTTCTTTTACTTGATTTCTCTAAGTAAAAGAAGTATTCTCTAAAAAGTAGTTGTTTATGTCCTGCATCCATATTTTCACAGATTGCAGGTACCATTTAAAGTAGGTTTGAGTTTTATGTTTTAACATTTTAAAAGCGACTTCTTTATAAGCTTTGATCTTATATTTCTTTCTTAAATTATCCCTCGCCGCCATTTTAACTGGGATTTTAAAGTGCTGGCATACACTTTTGTTTATTCGATCGAACGGAAGCGGAGCCGAGATTCAAGATGGCGGCTGGTGAATTGTTAATTAGCACGGTGCGGGTATCGATCTCGACGGTGGGCGGTGGAGGGTTTCATGGGGTGGGGGGTGGCTGTGATTGGAGCGGGGTCGGAGGTCAGGGGGGTCATGGGGGCGACCAATGACGTACCGACTTCGATCGACCGCCACAGCTTTACAGTGCTCTGCCCCGTGGCCGCTTTACCTGGATCTAATCGTGTTCAAGGAGAGGTTTAGGGAAACCGAGTGGTGTGTCCAATCGTGGGAGGTTGGCCGGTGGACCGTGGTTCGGTTCCCTGTCTCTCGAGTGTGTCGCCTATCATCACCACCACCGCCTCAGCTCTCTTCTGCTACTGGTCCATAACCTCCTGTTCCGAGCGCATGTCCAGCTAGCTACTCAATACCCAATGGTAGTGTTAAGAGGAAATCAATACTTTTGAGTAGCGTCAAGGAAATAATTACAAAATTAATGTCCTCCATAATAACGAAATCTACAATTAAGCATGTATTATCTTAAAATTGTGTTAAGTACTTGTAAAATTGCTTGAGTTACTGGTATACATTTTTAATTGAATCATCCAATTATTAGTCTTATATCTCAAAAATAACAAAACTAGGTTATTTCGTAGCAGTTTCTCCCATTCATTGTTGTTGTTTTGATTCAAAATTTGGAATTAAGATTTATTGTTACGGGACATATCGTACAACTTGTTCTCGTGTTGTTAAATTAATATTTTTGATGAAGATTACTAAAAATGTATAAGAGGAGCTGGAATATGAAGTAAACTCTTTACGGAGCGAGTATTCTTTTTATGACTTATGAGTTCTTTATTAACCACAATACTACTTTACCCAAAGAGATAGTTTCCTAATTATGTGCCGGCATCATAACAACTGATTCTACTGGACTGAACTCATCTCTGTATAATCTTTTTAATCATTATAGCTTTAACGATATTCCATTTAAATGTGATAAAAAATTGCTAACTTTTTAGTTTACATTATACGCAATAGTGTGTATCGATTGTTGCTATCGTTCGTTATTCGTGACTGCTGTAATATTAATGTGTATCACGAACATTTAACTTGTTGGGGTAAAGTATTTCATCAATTTCAACGACAAAATAATGATAGAGAAATGACCAACCATTGGCTAGTTTTAGATTGTTCTTCGTATCAGTCTAATATTTAAAATATCGTTAATAGTTATTGAGATAATGTTTGGGTGGACACTTTATATGTACGTGTATTGTTCTCTTATTGTTAAAAAAATAGTATGTGAATGCAATTAAAGTAAATTTAATGAAGTTATTCTTTGTAATATTATATATATATACTGATATACATATAAATACTGACTTTTGTTTATGTCGTTTAATATGAGATTAAATTAAAACAAAGAATGTAACAACTATTAATTCTGGCGGAAAAATAAGAATTTTAATTTAATTTTATGTTAGCCCACCAGAACCTAACCTTATCTATCCACCTGACTGCTAGCTGTGGTAGTGTTATATTAAGTATGTTAGTTTATGTAATTAAATATAAATAATACAATATTGGCAGACTTTCGATATATAAAATTATCTTTAGATTAGAGTAGAAGCAAAATCTTTGCTCTTTATTTGAAATAATTTATTATAATAAAAACAGCTACAATATACTTATAGTGGGTTTGGTTCATGTACAACGTAAATACGCTGAATCCTTATATGTATTTTTATAAGTTATATGTCACCTTATAAACAGTTTTGATATCGACTGTGACTTTTCCTACAACCGTTATTAACTTCTTCAAACAAGTTTACAAAAACAAATATCCTTTCAAACAGATGTGTAAGAAAATCCACTTAAATCTGGACAACCTTATGGATGTACAGGAGCGGCACATCACTAATCGCATATGTTAAGATATTTAGGTGCGAGGGTAGATCGATAGGTCTAGTCTACTGCGAGAGATTACTGTTTGTGTTGGGGGGGCTCCTTAAGTGTTAAAGGGTTGTTGCTAGACTAGACATAAGGGCGTGACACCCCCTGCCTGGTTTGACTGGAGTGGCTGATTCAGAACTGGATTTCTCTTCTTACAAGGGAGATATGACTCAGATTATTGCCCAAAATCCTTCCTCGTGGACTTTGGAGGAGGCCCATACCCCCAACCTTACCGATCCAGAATATCCTGTCGCTCAGGAAGCAGCGCAAAGGTCCTTTTAGGACTAAGTGCAATTTAACAGCTTCTTACCCTTAGAGAACATAAAGAACAAACAAAAACCAGTAAAACATATTAAAATACATATACTCATAATACGAGAAAGTCAACAAAATGTTTTAGTTCTACAGTTTTTATTAATTTTTCTATTTACCTCTACACCTACTTTACAGTTATCTCTCGCCTACAACTGTCGAAATTTCGCATTAGTATGTGTTGATTTTGTTCTGATATATCGTTTTTATACACGAGAATTGTATTTAAGTGTAGCTTAAGGGTAGTTATATTACTATTCGATTGGTTTGGGTTAATACGTTGAGAGTGTTAAAATAACAAACTGCATGAGCTTATTGACATATGATGGTACAACTTTAATATGTAGTCATTTCCTTATAGTGTACCAAGCTCTTTTTGAGCAATTTCAGTGAGTTAATACATGAATATAACAGGTTTAAGCAATTTCTATTATAGAAGATTGTATGATCGATAATCTAGAGCGAATCATACATTTATGTTTGTTTGTGTAACCGTTCCGTACAAAGGCCTACAGAGCAGTATGGACCGGCCCTTATTTCTGCACCACTCATATTTTTCTTGTAAGGCACATGCTTGTACAGTTTCTTAATTGAACAGTATTTATAGAAATGCTTATAAGTTCTTGTTCTTGCAAATAATGTAGTTTGGTCAGTTTAGTGTTGAAAATTTTCATCTGCAAAATTCCTTAGCATTCGTGTAAAACACTTATCAGTCTCTTATTTTTTGGACTGTGCTCAGACATGTTGTTTGTACACTTTATACTTGTAAAACACGTTTTGTAAGCAGTGTGTATTTATAGGTTTTTATCCTTCTGAGCTTGTATTTCTGTCACTTTGAGACTGTGTTGAAAGGCACAGTTCCCTCTCATTTATAAAGCACGTACTTAACCAGTTTATTGTTTACAACTTTTAGGCACTGTACGCTGTTTGTTTATCATTTACTTGCAAAGGCATGTGATTAATCTTTGAGGAGTATTTACGTAAATCGGTATTTCACTATTGATATTATAAAGTATATACGTATTTTAGTCAGTGTATTGTGACCGTTTTCAGGTTGTAGTTACTTGTTATTCTTGTACTGTACACACTTGGCCAGTTTATTTTTTAAAAAATGTTGTAAATTTTTTTTCTTGTAAAGCACTTAAATTTAGATTTTTATAACAGTTTTTGTATAAATTACTATTTCGCTGTTCTTGTAGATAATACATTTTAGTCAGTTTGAAACAATGTTAAAAGGTCAGTTCATTCTTATACTTCTAAAGCACATACTAAATCAGTTTGTTCTTTTGACCATTATTGTTACATATTTCTTCTTGTATATTACGTATTTTGCAAGTTTATACATTTAAACGTTCAGTTGCGATGTTAGTACGCCTTTGTATCATGAATTGTTTTTGACAAATGTTTTGACAGTGTTTCAAGTGATCACGATTTTGTCATTGTGAAGCATATTTAATTTGAATGGAATTTTAGCGAGATCTTTTCAAACACTATATGTAACAAATACATGTGCACATTAAATTTTATATCGAACACGTTCTATTGTATATACGTATGATATGTAATATTTAACTAGTTTTGCTATCGTAGGAAAGCGAGGAGTATAAAATGAGGCTTAATAATTTTTCCTGTACGATTATTTTGATTGAACAGGAATTTTTCTATACAAACCCTATTTACGTAATTACAACCATTTCCAGATTGATTTAATTTCAACGTTTTTTTATTGTTCCAGGTGCTGGAAAACCCCCCTCTCGACGGAGTTTATACTTTTTTAGGTGAGTGAGTGCTTTTGATGCAGTTATGCTACAGCTATAATTTATTGGGAACTTAAGATCTGAAAAGTTATGTAGACTTAATGTCAGATAGAAGAATTAAGTTAAATCTGTATTACCAGGAAAAATCTTGACATGTACTAAAATAGAATATACTAGGTCCAAACATTGTTTCAAATTATTTAAGAAATAGTTGTATGGACGTATTTGAAAAAGCTTTCTTGTTTGAATTTCGATACAAAACATTTGGAAAGTATAATATTGTAGTTTGAATCTTACAATTTAGAAATATCTGAATGGAATGTTTTGGACAACCTTAAATTACAACCAAAGGCAGTTGAATGAACTTCGTCACTGCTTTAGTGATGTAGGGTAAAAGTGGAGATAGGATGACCTTAGATCTAATTTGTGATGTGGCCGTCGGTATTCGTAACGCATGCATTAGTTCCACCACACAGCAAGTGTGAATGAACCTAGGCCTTGTTACTTGAAGCGCTCTTTCCGCTTTTTCTGTAGTAGGGTTAGAAAACCAGTATTTTGGGACTATGGACCGGATGCTCACAGCGCTCTGTCCACTTTTCCTATGGTAGGGTTAAATAATCTAGTAATTTTGGACTTTGGGATGAATGAATCTGGGCTATGATAGTTGGAATGCTCTTTCCGCTTTTTCTGCAGTAGGTTTAGAATCCCAGTATTTTGGGACTATGGACCGGATGCTCACAGCGCTCTGTCCACTTTTCCTATGGTAGGGTTAAATAATCTAGTAATTTTGTACTTTGGGATGAATGAATCTGGGCTATGATAGTTGGAATGCTCTTTCCGCTTTTTCTGCAGTTGGTTTAGAATCCCAGTATTTTGGGTCTTTGGAACGTTTGAATCTGACCCTGTTTTCTTTCTATTTGTCAAATAAACTTAACGCACATGGGTGTATCGAATGTGCAGGCTGAATAAACCTACATCCCATATAAGTGATGAACGTGTAGCACACCTAGAGAGTTGTTTATTTTAGTTATTTTTGTCAGATCTCTAGGGAAGGTTAGGGTATCATCCAACAAAACTTTTTCGAACGTGTGTCCTACCTCACTTCTTGAATGCTTATCATTTTAATACTAAACGTTAATGTGCTTATAACGTAACATAGTACATTATTATTTCGTTATATAATTTCTCCGATCAAGACTATACTTATGAACTACTTTTTGGTCTCTAAATAACAGTACTATGCTTAAAATCTACAAAATTTAATTTTCTTAAACAGAAGTAACAGAATAGCAAAGATAATGCATCTGATATAATATACGCCAAACAAAAATGTGTATGGCTAAAAAAACATTTAAACCCCTGTTTAAAATATTTACAATAACTTGTGTGAATAGGTTTACTTACAGAATATTAAAGTAGATTAAGAATTTGGAGAATTTAGAGACAGGGGACAATTATGCATTACTGTTATTGCATACCTTATAAAAGGTGCATTCTCGGTACTGGAATTCCAATTTGAAAAGGAATGTTCGTACTTTGTTTCCCGTACTTTTGTTCTCGCATCTTTTTCTATTAATTTCTTTATTCCTTATATAGTGTAGTTAAACATTGGATAGCGAAATCTCTTGAAGGATCAATGGACAGAGAGAAAGGAGACTCCGAACACAAGGTTCATTGATCTCCTGTTACTGCTTGATACTACAATAACTCATTACGCCATTACCCCTTCGTTCCGCAACTTATTTCTCCGTTTCCTCGTAGTTTTTTTCGCGACGTGGCCCCTTTTTTCCTCGCGACCTCTCGGTTCCTTCCCGGACACTTTCCCAGGAAACAATTTGGTCCAGTTGGATGGCACTCATCCTGCCCCATTTTCCTGCTATTACTATTCATTACCCAATCGAAGGGCTGACGGCTTATTATCACTTCCTCGGTCGTTTTGTCTCGCGAAGATCACCGCCGAGCAACTTCCGTTAAATCCTCATTCATTCCTTTTGTTCCTCTTGACACACAATACCGTTACGTGTAGTATATGATGGTAATGTTTTCAAGTCTTTTTACAAATACCGACATATCATCTAATATAAACATTCTTCTCAATATATATTGATGATACGAATGTGGCTTAAAATACTAAACTCACTACTTGACAATTAAAATTAAAATATATCCAACTAAACTTATAGTAATATATGATGTAGTTTCTGTTTTGCTTGAATTGATCTGGTTGGTTATTCATGTCCTCTTGTCTTTTTATTAAGCCTCACATAAAGTTCGTTGTTAATTCAATCCTATTCCTTGAAAATCATCATGCAGATCACAATAGTTCTGTGTACAGGTACGATAAAGTACGTCCAAACTGCCTTACAGATAGTTTATTGTCACATGAATCGAGTTTTTATAGTCCAAGGATAATAGAATTTTAGATTAGACTATTTAACACGAAACCTTGAACTTAATAATATTAAATCTATTGGTATAACATAATAATTGCAGTACGCACTTTACTTTGGTTCCGTTGATTCTAAAACTAGGCGAGTAGTACTAAATAGCTGGAAGTTGCACTAATTAGTGTTGTGTTTAAACTACCTCGAGTAGAATGGAACAATCGCAACGCGTGCAGTCACATTTCCATAGTCGACAATACCGGCGTCTCGGCCGCCGAGCGCTGCGTGTAATTTAGGAAGAAAAATACTTAAAGCCACAATTTAGAAGAGATATAATTGTAGATTGGTGTGGAGTGTTCAAGTTGGGTGGTGTTCCGGAGAGTGCGCAAAGTTGAGTGACATCGGAGAGCAGCGCGGCAAAGAGCGAGAGCGAGGAGTGGTAGTGCGCGTGCGCGTGCCTCCACCGGAGCAGTGCGCCTGCGCGATGTTCAGTATCCCTCACCCGTGACAGCGCAGGCCTCAGGACGATCACCTGCCACTTCCCCACCACCCTCACCCATCCCCACACAGTTCCCCTAACATTAAACCGTAATTAATAATTCTCTCCTTAATTAGAGTTGCGTACACCTTCCTTAAAAACTGTAGATACGTCAGAAGAATTGCAAGTAGCTACTGACATGCGTTCTGCAACTTGATTTTTCTGGTTAATATTTATGCGTAATTACAACACATTAGTGGTTTGTTTGCGCTTTTTTGCTGACTTCTACTGCCGCTGAAGCGATATATTAAATTTCTTTTCCTCCAAAATTGCGCTTTTTGAAGCATTTCAGTGAGCGCGAACAAAGGGATGATTCTCACTGTTTCAGAGTTTAACTACAAAACTCACAAACGAATGTGAAAATTATTTGAGTACTGAAAAAATAATATCTTTCTTATGGTCGACTTACTATTCCTTTTTTATTACTCAAAAATAAAAGTTTAACCCATCAATAGTTATACTAATTTATGGTTTTATTCCACAAGAAATTCTGTAAAACCCATTTTGTAGCGGGAATTGTAACTCGAGCTGGGAGTTTACCCACTTCTCTGGCCGCTTTCCCTAACCGGCAGCGATCGCGGTAGCGAATAGAACAGGGATAGTCACAGTCTGTTATCTACAGTTCTGTTACATTATTGACTGCTAAATTGCCGTGACTGGAGCAAATGAACAGTTAGTGGCGTAAATAAAACTTAAGATACAGCTTATGTAACTATCTAATGTAACAGACTAGTTTGTATATGTAATGGAAGTTCCTTTCGATCCTAAAAGTACTGTAGTATATTTTAACGATCTTCCGCAAACGCCATACTGGAAATGACACCGACTATCGTAACATTGGGCCCAGTTCTTAAAGCGCATTTTAATAATATTTTAAGGAGAATGTGTTAACTTTTAATGGAAACTATGCAATGTTTAAAAAAAACCTTACGTTTAATGTGGTTTAAACAATATAGATTATTGTTATTTTGTAACGGTCTTTGTAACGGTCTCCGTTACGAATTCTGTTATTTGTGAATTATTACTTACTAAATAGCATATTTGGCGTAGCCCATGTTTTTTGTTGGTAACTTGACCAATAAATAGTTAGATTTAGTAGAACTTACCTATGCGAGCTTTCTGTAAATCATTAAAAATTTAAAAACCAAAACGTTATTGGCACATTTTAGCAATCGGGGCCAGAAAGCGGTCCTTTATTGTATTCTTAGCAAGATAACGTAGACTAGAATTCTAGAGTTAAATTTCGATTGGGAAGAATTGCACAATTCCGAAACTGAACTTAAAACGGACGATTGTGACAAGGTGCAGGAGACTTAAACGGTGGGGTGGCCAGATGGTGTGTTCTGCAACAGATAATTTCTAGTTAATTCCACGACGCAAATTAATTCAACCAACACAAAATAAATTATTGCTAGTTTGAATGTTAATGTATTTATTTATTTAACTATAACCTATTTAATTGTAATACTATACATTACAAAATTATTGGTACTTTATAATAATAAATGACTGCAGACTACAACTCGTCATTAACAGCAACTACATATTTTCTAAAATATACGAGTATATAAGTCCATTAACAAGAAGTCCATTAACAATGTGTAAATCATATCAATGACTTATAACAGTGAATAATAGAACATTAAGTCGAGTTATATAAGAAAATTAATAAATAATTCTATTGGTAGTAATCACAGCTATTTACGAAAATATTTCTAGATGTTAATTAAAAATAATAGGCTTCAAAACATAATGGTACCTATATACTATATAAACAATAACAGTTATAAAATAAGAACTAACAGTGATATTTATTATATACAACGACAACAAAAGTTTAATATATCACTGTAAACTCACGCACTTTCCAGAAAACACTTCAAGCAAACCACGGTAATGTTTCCGTGGGCCTTTAAAGACAACATCAAATCAGGCACCAACACGAAAAAATATTTCTGCTAATGATTTATTATTGTTTAGTCTATATTTATTTAGCAGCGAAGTATTATTGTTTCATGTAAGGTCAAACATTAAATAGATCCAATGAGTGTATAACTTTTATTGGAGGTAGTATATAAAATGAGGTTAAAGTTATGTCTTGTTTATTGCACAGTTAGGTATAAAATTTAACATAGTTAATGTTTTGGTTCAATGGACTAAATGTTGTTACACTTTCTTAAATGTGTCTTTTAAATTTTAACCTCCCTAACCGATTCAAACTATTTATGTTGTTCTTATTGGACCAAATTAGAATCATGTCAAGATACGATAATTGATAATTTTTAGTGCAATGGATCAGCACATTTTCCTTATAGAAAATATGGAAGTTGTGCCAACAACCGAGTTACAATTTCTTTATATGAGTATTTTATGAACAATATGATCGTATGTATCGAAGAGGATGTTTGCACCCTTGCACCGCCGTTGAAACTTGAGCGTACTTTTATCGCAGATGACTAAAGGGTTAATGGGTATAGAGTCTATTCTGTAAAGAACGTTGACCAAATACATCGCAAAATGATTAAAGCAGAGTACTGCAATTCTGATCCCCACGTCTTGTGAAGTGGAGTTACCATTGGCTTGACTAGTAACGCCTATTTTAGACGCAAGTAAGACTTGGTGCAGACGAGGTCTTAGTTGAATGCCTGTGGAGGTGTGGTGAAAGATCTGTACTTAGTCTCCTATCTTCAATGCCTAGGATACCTAAGCAAGCACCAGTGCAGTTCTGGTGGGTATAAAGTGGTTGATTTTTATGGGAAGGTAAAGAAGGAAAGTATAAATAACTCCTTGATAAAGGAAGGTTAAACTAACAAATTTCCACAATTACAAATGTTCCTTATATCTACGTCATCGTGAAGAAAGGTGAATGGGATGATGACGATCACCGGACCATGGACACGTGGCGGCATCGATACCAACTTCCCCAGGACAAAGGATGACGTGAAGGAGGATGTCCCGATACCTGGTGCCCGGTGGTCGATGCTGCCTTCTGCCATTGTAGGCCGTCACGCGTCGGATCTCGCTGCACCTGCATGGCTACCTCTGCCCTGTCCTGCAGACCACAAAGTCGACCGTTCCAAAAACTCTTCGTCTCACTCCGTTGTTAACGACGGCACTTTTTCTCAGTAATTTTATTTCGACAGTTTCGATACGTTCGTTCTCAAGCTGGACTTTTTTCCGCGCGTATCGTGGCGAAGCGCGCGGGTCATGCGCGACCGAGCGCATCCCCGGTACTCAGTGAACCGACGTCACCCCCCTCCCAGCGGCGTCGCCACTGGCACAGCGCAGGCCTCGCTCTTCGGTCTCCAGTCTTCAGTCATCGTCCGCCAGCCCCTCGGGCTACACTTCTGGGAATGGCACTGGAAGAATTCACGGGCTCTCTCATGGCCCCGTGGGTCTCCAGTTCCATGCCTAGCGGTGGCCACCTCTTCGGACATCGGTACTGTGGTTCTACCAGGGCGGCCGAACATCTCTTGTCTATTTCTGGTAGTTTGTGTGCATTTGTAAGTAGTTTATGATGGGACTGTTTACTATAGTATTGTAGGTTATATGGATAGATTTGACAGTTCATACTTATCGGATTGAAACTGTAGGAAGATTTTAGTACTCAAACTGAAATGTTCATGGGAATCTGTTAAAAGGTGCGTGCATTTGTGTTTTCACAAAATATTTACTGCTACTTTCAGGTTTTTATTTTTTTAAGTTGTAGATTTCCATTTTTGTTCATCAGCTTCAGTTTGTGTTTAATTAGACGTTCTCAAATAGTATTGATAAATTCTAGTATTATATACGATCTTAAGAATTAAATCCTGCACCTTCTATATTGTATAAACAATTTCATAACATATTTGCACATGATTGTAAAACGCTGAACTATATTCCTATTTTTAAATAATATATTTTTAGCAATTTATTAAACTTTGTTATCAAACGAATGTGCTGTTACTCGTTATATAAAATTGTCTGTATATATTTTATTTCTAAGCAGGAATGTAGGCTATACACTAAAATGAAATGTGTTACATCGTTTCTAACGAAACGATGCATGCTTATTTTTTTATTTCACCAAGTTAGTTAAAATGTGACTGTTAAGATATTCAGAAGCAGTGCCAACATTCATCTCCAAGTCAAGTACGTACTTTTCAAAAGATTTGAACTTTTATCACTGTACATTACACATTCCATTTAAAATAATGGAATAAAATAAGAAAATAATGAGATTTTACTGTATATCTATAGTTACCATTCGTACGGTAAAATCTCTTATTTATTTTTGTTTGAATAGTTCATTTGTTTTTCAAACAATGCATACACTTAAGTAATTAAATTTTTTGAATTGTATCAACGCTTAAAACAGCCTATATATGTAAAGCTCTTCATGTAGTTGGCAAGGAATAGCGTTGCGTTTGACTTTTGATGAATGGATTCATAAGAGTTCATCAAACTTAAATGACTAAAACTTTATTTTTTATAAATGTATCACCATAAAGTACTAAGTAAATCGACTTTTTATTATTGCAAATGTTTTATCACAATATTGAGTTGTATGTTGTAGTTTTATTCGTAGTGTTATGTTTATATCAGAATTCATATTCCAAATTTCAAATAATAATTAAACTAAAGAAAGTTATAGAGTTATTCCTTCCCGGCACTGGAGTTTTGCATGTTTAGATTTGGAATTAAGTTGAATTTAGCAAAACTGCCAAAAGAAAGATAGTAAACTATAATGTTCTTGTTTCTATAATGATAAGCATTTTAGTTAGGGGTTTTCAATCATAACTCACTCAGTTAAGTGTTACTATTTAGCCAAAGTACTTTACCTAACTATTATATTTTCTATATATTTTTAAACATAATTTAAGTTTATAAGTTGGAAAATCAATACGTCTTAGCAATATTTAGTAATTGAAATCTTCGATTAATTTTTAAACTCTACTTGTCATTAAAGTTAAATAATTTAAACATTGATAATTTGTAGTTTTGAAAGTAGTTATAATTCTAATTTTATTCTTAAAGACTAAAGTATGTACAGTATAATAACATTTTCAATTTGAATTTTTGGCTACACACATTCAACTAATTTTATTGGTAATATTGTTTATGTGAAGTACAATGAGATGTGTTCAAATACAATAACATTTACAAGTGCAATCATATCGTAAAATAAAATTCTTTTAGTCTTTCTTGTATATTGAAAGCAATTGAAGTTGGATATGCAATTCAGGGTGCTTAACCATTACTTATATGTTGTTTAGGAGTTGCGTTTTGTTTAATGAATAACTCAATTAAAACCATTGTATTCTATAGCTCTATTTAGCCGGAACACAATGGGTTAGGAGTTCTACTATGTTTAGATTGTTTTGCTAGTGTTCCTGGCTATGTTTTTGACCGTCTTGTATTTTATATTGTTCTAAAACAATTGCCCATACAAGATACTAGACTTTCTTAGATTTGCTACTTAAACCTAGATAAGTAGATGATTTATTCAACTATTATTCTGCCATAATAGTCCAAACACAAATTTAAGCAGTTAATTTGAAAGTAGCAGTAACAATAAACACACTAAAATTAGCTATTTAAATCTAGACAATTAGTTGATTTATTCAACTATTATTCTGCCATAATAGTCCAAACACAAATTTAAGCAGTTAATTTGAAAGTAGCAGTAACAATAAACACACTAAAATTAGCTATTTAAATCTAGACAATTAGTTGATTTATTCAACTATTATTCTGCCATAATAGTCCAAACACAAATTTAAGCAGTTAATTTGAAAGTAGCAGTAACAATAAACACACTAAAATTAGCTATATAAATCTAGAAAATTAGTTGATTTATTCAACTATTATTCTGCCATAACAGTCCAGACACAAATTTAAGCAGTTAATTTGAAAGTAGCAGTAACAATAAACACACTAAAATTAGCTATTTAAATCTAGATAATTAGTTGATTTATTCAACTATTATTCTAATGGTCATCGTCCAAAGACAAATAAAAGCAACTAAGTTGACAGTAGTAGTTGTAAAACGTTTATTTAGTTAAATGGACATACATTTCCATTTTAAAGGCAATAACTGAAGCAGAGAACAAACCCAAAAAGAAATATGCAATCAAAATATATGGCTGATACGAAGTAGTATAAAAACAACATTACAAGTAAAGTAGCAAGCAATAATAATTTAACAAATAACAAAGCGTTAAAATATAACAAATATATAAGAATACGTTTAAATATTAGAGCAACAGGTACGATAAAAAATAATATTAGCAACAGTAACAGGAGGTAGTAATAACAATAATGAACTATTTAAATATCACAAAAAGTAAGCAGTAAAAATACATAATCAGTAACGTGACAAGAAAGCTTGACCCTAAATAGTTATTAATTCTTCATAAGTAATTAAAAAAGTTGTATTTTAATTTTTTGCAAGCATTTATAACTGTTTTAATTGTTTTATATAACGTATTAATAGATTAGTTACCAACACAAATTACGTTATTAAATTTTAAACGTTTATGATCTGAATGTTATGGTAATGCAGAACTTATTACTTTAAACATACATACTTTTATGTGCAAGTACAGTTGTTATTTTGATTTTATGGTTTATTGCTTTACCTCGTAAGTAAATATAGAGCGCGTAATCATTTCGGATAACAATTCTGCTTTTTCATAATTCGTATTGTAAAAACGGAGTAAGTTAAATAATGAAAAAAATACTAATCACATATTTCATAAATAGCTGAAAGAATTTCAGATCAATCCATTGTTATACTGTACATTAAAAAGTGCAATTCAAATTTACTGTTTATGTGGCTTGGTGAAATGGCATTTTAATTGTTTTAGATTAAACATTAATGATAATAATAATAATAAAAACAAATAACAAAAAAACAGTACATTTGTGTCACAAGAACATAATACATATAGCAACGTACAATATAAAACTCAAAAGTAGACTGGGAGCTATTTAGTGACAATTAAAGAAACTGCTCATAAAGCTGGTAGATCATCGTTATGAGGAGTCTTCACAACTAGGGGACTACACAGAGAGCTACATCTTCCAACTTAACATTTACTGTAGTGAATGCCCCACAAGGAATGTTCGACCGTGGGAAATGTTTAATGACGCGTTTGCGGCCCATTCCTTGCAGTGCTTCAGCTTTCCTTCCTTTTCTTGGGCCAGGACCGTGTACGTTCGCCGCCATCTTGGAGACCGGAGGCCTCATCGCACAGCGCTTAGATATGCAAATTTTTATTCCCTCGCTTGTTTCCTACGCTAATTGGAATAATTTTCGCTGGTACTGTTACTTGAATCCTAAAAGTCAGGGTGAAAATACGGTTTATTACAAAGTGTTAAACTTATCTCAAGTACTTCATAATACATCGTAAATACATGTAAGCACATTATTCTGCCTCAAACCTTCTTTCGTACATCCTTATTTCTTCTTAAATGTTCTGAATACGTATATTCTTCTTTGATTGAATTGATATATCTACTGAATTTACATCATGATTAGGTCCAGTTAAGTAAAAGAACTTTAATTTATTTTTAAGAATAGACTTCTCATGGATTTTTCACATTATGTTGGCTTTGTGTGATAAGATAAGATACATACTGATCCATATGTGTTTTCTTTGCAATTATGCAAGTATTATTATTAAAAAAATAATTAATATATTCTTAATTATTATTATTAAGCATTCTTATATCGTATTTCTTTGGAATGTACTCTAATTCAGTGACCAATAGAAACGCTGTGTTAAACATCTACTTTTACTCGTAGAAATACACATTGTGATCCTTATAACCATAATTATTATTTTTTACTCATAGTATTTAGTTTTAATGTTTTAATTTTATGTCCTTCATTTCGGCCAGGCATGAGTTTAGTTAATAGTCTTAACTATAATGGTTTTACATATGTATTTCTTTAACCCAGTGTTTCTGTTTAATTTGTATTGGCTATTGTAATTAATTATAAGGTCCACTGTTTAACCATTGGACACAAAATAAATATTTTCTTATTTCACATCGTTCGTTTGTTTTTTGCTACCCTACTTCTAAACAAAAATATATAATCCTTTTCATTCCATTGTGCTAAAGAATGTATAAGAATGAAACACCACTATAATATAAACACAACAAATCGACGCTTTTTCAAACACTGAAATTACTCTTGCCGCTAGGAAATACCTAGCATATGAACAAAATCATTTGTTGTTACCTAAAGTTGTTACCTAAGTTAAAAATGTAAGAAAATATAGACATTTTTTAATTCACGTAACATATATCTTTAAAGAAATTAATGTTTGACGTACAACTAAATTAAATGTTATTATTTATAGATTATAAAATCGAAATAATTAATACTTATTATTACTCTACTTACAAATTGTATCTTTAGGATAACTATTGAATGATTAACTCCAGTATTTTAAGAATTAATAATTTACGTGATGGTCTGCACGTCTTAACACGTATTTATTATCTTTTCTTAACACAACCTTTTCTTTAGTAAATCGTATATATTTGTGTTGAGTATTAATATACAGTGTATTCCAAATTTTATACACACTGAAGGGATCTTTCAAACTATAACAGATATAGCAAAGATAAAGAAATATTGAAGATGTATTGAAATGTTTTTGCAAGAAACATGCATGAAATGTCTTCTAGCTATTATATATTATAATGAAAAAGTTTTAAGAGCAGGAAGCAGGAGGTGTAGAGTTCGAGTAATTGTTTTAATGCAACGACATTTTTTCTTAATCAAAAGAAAGTATATTTTCATGGATTAAAAAAATAACATATTTTTTATAATTTCCTCTCGTTTTTCATCAAATAATTCATGAAACCACGTTTTTGTATAGTTGTGTGTAGGTAATTTTTATTCTACCATTCGGATAGTTGGTAAACCTAACTGATATTTCACTACACACAGTGTTGAAATATTGAAATTATCACACAAGAGAGTATTTGTAATCATATTCCTCATAACAGTAATCAGGATTTAGGAGCTTCTATATAATTAAGTAAAAATTTCGTTAAAAGATTCTTTTGTTTTTGTACCTTTATGTATACTTGTGACTTTTAAATGTACTATATGAGAAATCAAAAATACAAGAAGGATTAATTTTGTTGATTATAAAATAAATGTGGCTATTCACATTTTGTTGAATAGCACTCTTAGTTCAAAATTAAAAGCAAAACTCCAGGCCAGCTAGTGTTAAGTACAATATTATTTTGCAAAGCTTCATCAGTGTACATTTTGAAGTTTAATTTTTTGTTTTGTGCTATTGAATAAAAATCTCTTAAGCATTCCTACTATCGACTAACTTGTAATAAGTAAATACATTATTAAACAAGTTATATAACGTGATATATGGATTTATTCGAATGAGACAATGTATTTGCTTTCGGACCAATGGACATTGTATTACACTAAATATTAACAGTTTGAAAATTATAAACCTTAGCACAGGTGAAATTTGGTTTACCTTTATTTAAGATTTATTTGCTTTATGAAAAAATAATCATCATATAATTAAAAAATAACAAGTATCTATTTTTAGGTAAAACATAAGCAATTAGCTCTCACTATGGCATCCAAACTCAACTCACCATGACGGTCCAAACTCAATTTGGCTTGTTGATGTTTTGTGTGTAAAAGAACTTCAAATGGATTGATTTGAATATTAAAGTCTTTTAATATGTTTCTCACGTCCTGAAAGATCCATTTAAAATAAATAAAATGTATGTAACACGTATGCGTATAAAAATATGAGGTTCATGAAATTTTCAACTAAATCTCTACTGTTTTCATTAATCAACTAATTCTTAGTAATAAAAGATAAATGAAATTTCTTTCCCTTCACTAGGAAGTATTGGCTAGGAATTAATAACTTTGTATAGTTTAGTACCCAAACTTAACTAAATGGCTTAAAAATAACGGTATTATTTTTACATTATGTACTGTATATCAATGACTTGTTGAAATAAAATATGTATAAATAAATATGGCCTATTGGAATAACATTCAAAAGTGAAATGTTACTAAATGAATGTTTTTATTAAAGGTAATGTACGTAAATTATGTACTTTATACAACAGAAAACATGGCATTCCCTTCAGACGGATCTGTATGCGTACTTTAAATGCCAAAAATTCGTTGCTTAACATCAACAAGTTATGATTTATTTATTTATTCAAAGGAAAATATTTTTAAAGAGTTGTTACTATGAAAGTATATACAATATCTATACTAACTAAACCTACTTTTCGTACTTCACCACATCACAAGAAACAAGTGTTGTAAGAACTCCAATTTTACTTATGAGGCGTTGAACTCTAATCTAAAAGTACATGCATTTTAACTATGCCAGATAATATTATTATCGCTGCTAATGGTAGTACAATTAGCTGTGCTGTTCTGCTTCAAACAAGGCTCTTCTTATTATTCCTGTATTCACAAAAAGTTTGTTAATAAGTTAAGAAATTGTAATGATTTTATTTTACAACATAACATTAGATTTACTGAAACAGCAGCTTGTGTGTAGTGTAATAAATAAAATGTAGGACTTGTAAACCTGAAAAATACAACAAGTACCATTCTTGTAAGTAAAAGTATCCAAGTAACATCCTGTACCTGCATATAAATGTATTATGCAGCAATAAAATCAAGTTTTCATTTAAATAGTGTAAGGTTTGTAATTAAAGTTCATTAAAAGTTATATTAATAAGTTGTGTGGGTCAAATGTGAACATCCCATATAACTACAAAAATAGAAACCATGAGACATCTTAAATATATTCCTTGTGTAGGATACGCGTGAGTAACAATCTAAAACTTATTAATAGTAACCAAACGTTACTTATAATACATTCAGATGGTGTGCCATAATATGAAACACCTATTACATCGTAATGACTAAAAATAAAATCTTGTATTAGTGAATATAACTTCATTATGATGTATTATGATTTCACAGCATATACAAATAAAAAAATTTATTTCAAATACTTATATACGAATTACGTTGTGATATTCAAGCAGTCTACAGTAAATCCCTTACCTCGTACAAAGCTTGCCTAAAAGATGACTTGCAGTAAATAACTGGTGGCTATGTTCAAACATTATAATATTTTACAAAGAAATTAAAGGTATATCTTTTGTTTGCTTCGTATTTCAATACATTGTATTTAATTTATAACGCGTTAATTTCTAATTTTTAATAAGTATTAATAGTTAACATTTTATAATCTATAAAATAAATTTATTTGTACAGTACCTTAAAGAATAATTTCTATAAAAAACTAACTAGTTAATTTCTTAACATCGATTGTTGAATATTAGACTGAAACGGTTAATAGGATTCATTGCAGCCAAAATATGTATTTTAATTCTAAATTGTTTATATCTCGTATATATAATAAACAATTTAGCAGCCGAAATAGGTATTTTAATTCTAAATTGTTTATATATATATATATATATATATATATATGTGTGTATATATATATTTCGGCTGCTATGGATCCTATTAACCGCTACAGCCAGTTTGATTGCACATCTAGAAGCGTGACAGTATAGTTAGCCCCAAATTCGAGTTTGTACTTTTTTTTTATAAAACACTTAAAGATTTATTAGCAGTCTTATTTAAATAAAGTTATTATTTTTGTACATTATAAACATTTTAATTTTGTTATGTTTCGATCAAAAAACATTAATACTGCAATCGGTAAGGATACAGTATTACAGCCCAACAATGTAGTGTAATAATCAGCTTATGAGAACAGGTAAAATTAAAACAGCTGATTGTTGTGGCTCATAAACACTGCGTTAACAGTACGTATTGTTTACTACTCGGGTTTTAAAAGCATGTTATCTCTCTTATTTAGCAACCGACTTTAAACTTGTTATAGTTGGATTTATAATATTAAATTATCTAACAAAAATGTAATAAATATGACTTTGTTATCATATTTAGTTTTTAAGATATTTACGTTCAAAGATTTTAGAATGTCGCCATTTTGAAAATAAAGCTTTAATTTTTCTGTGGTTATTATAATATAACTATAACTTCTGTAACTTCATTATATAAAGATATATACCGAATTTCTACGTTTTAAAACTAGTCGTTCTGAATTTAAAAATTGTTTTGAGAAAAAACAAAAATAGCGGCTATTTGGGTAAATGTTGAGTTTTTGAACGTTTTAATAGGATATTTTGGTTTGTCTTTGGGCCAAGAAATATACATGACAATATTGGTAGAGAGTTCTGGGACATTCTGTATATATACAGAATGACAGAATGTTCACAAATGACTGTGGCTGATATTACTTACCATTCTTAAAAAAATGTTCTGTGACCATACGTCGAAAAAAGGAGTCGTTTAGCCGGTAGCCGCCATTGTGTACTTTTTATAAAAAAACTATCTCTAGAACTAGTAAACCTACAGATACCAAACTTTGTACATAGGTTATGACAAATAATAAGAAAGCTCAAAAATTAATGTTGTGATTTGCATCGAAATTAACAATATGGTGTCTTTTGAATAAAAACATCAAATAACAAAAATCTGGTATAGTTATAAAAATTTTACAATATACCAACTATTTTGCAATCTTTATAAGAATCCCACAGTTTTTGTAGAAACTAAATCGGTATACGAATAAGCGTGCACGATTACTTTATAGGTATGCTTGCACAAGCCGGAAGCAACAAATAATTTATCTGTTCAAAATCATAAGCTGTTTTCCATGAATTATATAATATATACAAGATGTCAAATATTTTGCAGTTCTTATAACAATTCCGACGATTCAACGAAATCCGTCAATGCAAAGTGAGCATGACCGACCACTTTACAGATGCGCTTGCACAAGCCAGGAGCAAGAAACTTGTCACATATAACATACCATAATATATATTCCAGGCTAAGGAAAGTGTTAGGAATACCAAAATACTTCTCAGTTCTGCTTAGCGTGTTTAATACTTTGGTTATGGAAATTGTGTTTTTGATGAGTCAACATTTTGAGACTACATAATTTGTTGGATATGTTAAATACAAAAATTTCCAATTTTTTCTCAACGACTCTTTACAGTTGTTATACTCAAATTTAAAGGTATCCTTTCCATTGCACGTGATATACTCGTAGTTATGCTATGGCCGAATTGGCACCGCAGCACTTAAAATAATGGATTACAATATTACAAAGTAACCAGAATGGTTATAAAAAATTATTTGAAAGTTTTTAAGTGAAATTTGTTACATCCACTAGTAAAAGTTCACTTGTGAGTTAATTATTTTGTTTTTTAGTAATGAATCTTAAATCAAAGCACCAGCTAGATTATCACTGAAAATCGGAATTCTAAAACATTGTTTACAAAATTAGGAGATTACGCTTAGGAGATGAGCAATATTTATGTGACAATAAAATGAAAATAACAAAATGAGAAAACGATGAAATCGGTTTTCGTCAGAAACGGCTGGTCGTTGTACTTGGTCCAATTATATACTGCACCGCCACACATTAAACTACCAATGTTTCCTGTTTCCGGCGTTCCTGTTTTCATGCATAGAGGAAAAAACGAATGGAACCACAACCGATAGTTATGAGCAGTAGATCATCTTGTCACAATATAATGAACAATGCATTCCCGTGCAAGAGTTATAAATTCCTCATTTACCGTTTGATTGAAAATAATCAGCTCGTTACTTAAAATGTGCGTGCTCTTTACAGTGGCTTAAACGTTTTACGCGTACATTTGCCTTTGACATGTAAAGCCCATCCTCTCAAAAATCGTAATATTTTGGTCTGCTCGAAACGAATGGAATTAGCTCGTGGATGGTACGTATTGTAATACATGATTTTCCTCTCATCTGAAGTCTCTATCTAACTTTAACTCTCATCACCTAACCAAAGAAGAAACAATGTACCAAAAAAAGTTTATTGGCCAAATTCAATGAATTAATTTGTTATCCCCCAACTTTTGCTTTAAAGCGATGAGGCTAGGTTTTGACGTAATCTACCACAACTACAGTAAGATATAAATGAATGATATTATTTTTGTATTTCCAAATTATTACGCAAATTGGTAAGTAAGTGTTTTTTTCATCGGCTTAACTGCAATGTATCTAGATAGCATAACATAAAACTGTGAGTGTAAGTTATAAATCCACACCTCAACACCAATTAAATTTTCAAGGTTATTTGTTTTTTTTTTATTTCTTTTTATCAAATTTACTAAGATGCCAATATTGTATTTAATTTGTAAAGATATTGGTTTGAACTACATTACATTACACCAAAGGACAATGATCTATAATACGCTATTCGGTATGGTATAAACATTAGATGTTTTAAGTGAGCGAATCACAGAGCTTGCACGTTACAGTTGTTCGTTAGTGATTGTATGTAAGGAAAAAGCTTTCGGTTAAATAATGAGAGAAGGAAATAATATGTTCTTGTGTATAAAATTATTATGTCATTATGTAATATGGAGTTATAAAACATTTTTTTGAGTCCTATTGAATTAAAAATGCAATTTTCTTTAGTTACGATTCATGTATGTATATGTGAAATACATGCTAGTAATTCATATCCTTATTAGCAGCATTTTTGGGCTTGACTACGAAAGGAATACTACAAATTACTACCATCAGTAATAGTGATATTTTGTTTTTGCTTTCCTGCCTCTAGGAAAGTTAACTTGAAATGACTATTCTAGAAATTACACCACTTTACGCTTTGAGGCCCTGGTGGCAACATGTAGGAGGCTATAACTTAACTACTGCACTCACAGTGTTATCATAAATTACTGTGGAATGAGATAGTCGCCTGTAACCATGACAATATCGAACCAACTAGATCATGAAAATGTTTGCTAGTTGAAATATAGAATGTTTAACAGCCTCAGCCGCTGGCATGATCTGGAGAGGTTAAGACGTTTCGTATTAGACTATGATAAAATCGTCACTAGGCACGAAAGGTTTCAGTTTTTGCCGCCTATAAATCCACACTAATTGGATTAAAAAAATACTTAAATCATATCGTAGCTAATTTACATACTTGGCGATATTGAGCTTCAGCTTAAAATAAACATAGATAGCATAGTACCATGCCTCGGCTCTATCGATACAAGGGCATTATGACTGGCGTAACTTCCTGATGAGCTCGATGCAGACAATATGCATTGTAATACAGACCAACACAGTATAACAATAAAACTGCAGTTTATCAACATGAATCTGAGGCTGAGTTACGACTTGTCACGCTTTAAGATGAATGCAGACTAATGTTTAGGGTGATTTACAACCTTATAAAAAGTACATAAATTAGATGTTAGTAATTTAATGTCAACCGAACAACGAGAGTTGCATTGTTTTATTACAATCATAAATCCTTATTTGTTATTACAAAGTACAATATGAATAAAGACATGGCAAGAATCCTGTGCGTGGCTCTAAGTTGTATAAAAACTAATGTGTGCCTACTACATAGCTAAATGTTAGAAAAGACCTTAGAGAAGGATGTTTTTTATTTATGCTGCTACAGAACAGTTGTTCTACAAGTATCGACTATACTGATTTAATTACTTGACTAACATTACCAAATGTTCTTGTTCCTTTATTATATTGACAGATTGCTAGTTATTAGATACAGTTAAAACTTACATATGAATTAAATTCTAAATTAAAATGTTATTTAAATATTTGTCAACATTTACTAATTGGAATGTTATCTTTATAGATGTATGAAGATCTCAAGGTCGCCGTAATACAAGGCTTGAGTAGAACGTCAACAGGCAACAGTTTACGTTATACAACTGTACTCAGTGCAAATTAGCTGCTTTGCGTCATCAGCTCATACCTCCGCCAGCCTGGCGGTGATTAGTTTTTGAACAAACTGTTCATATGTTCAAGTTACTATTTTTTAAATTAATACATTACTTGTTTTACCATAAAAGAGTATCTAAATTAACAATACGTTATTTTATGTTTTAAAACTAGGTTTAATGAATTAAAAGGCACAAGCAGTTTTGGCGATTCTTCTAACACATGTAAGTGTTCTACATTTCATGACTGAAGAAACAAGTTTACTCACTGCTTCACATTGAATTACGGCGTTAAGTTTTCGCTCAATTTCACATTTAAGTTTTTGTTTACTTGTTGAGCCTTTGCCTAGCAACCAGTCAAACTTTGTGTTTCACAAGTAAGTAATAAAAATTATACAGTCCAATACGAAAGAAGTGAAGAGCAATAATCTGTCTTTGAAGGCAGGTGCCTCAGGGAGCATGGATCTGATATAGAGATAGTGCAGATGCAAATCATGTTTGTGACTAAAGCACTTTTTATCATTACTGTCAATCTTACACTCTACCGACTCTCCATTTATTCCATTTGATGAGGTCCTCGCACAGACCTCAAGTCTAAGGCTGCATCACAAGCTGTATCTGAGTTAGACATAGTGCAGATTCAAATCCTGTTTGTGACCAAAGTACTTTTTATCATTACTGTCGATCTTACACTGTACCAACTTTCCATTTATTACAGATTCAGATCATGTTTGTGACCAAAGTATTTTTTATCATTACTGTCGATCTTACACTGTACCAACTTTCCATTTATTACAGATTCAGATCATGTTTGTGACCAAAGTACTTTTTATCATTACTATCGATCTTACACTGTACCAACTTTCCATTTATTACAGATTCAGATCATGTTTGTGACCAAAGTACTTTTTATAATTACTGTCGATCTTACACTGTACCAACGTTCCATTTATTACAGATTCAGATCGTGTTTGTGACCAAAGTACTTTTTATCATTACTGTCGATCTTACACTGTACCAACCTTCCATTTATTACAGATTCAGATCGTGTTTGTGACCAAAGTACTTTTTATCATTACTGTCGATCTTACACTGTACCAACTTTCCATTTATTACAGATTCAGATCCTGTTTGTGACCAAAGAACTTTTTGTTATTACTGTTGATCATACATTGTACCGACTTTCCCATTATTCCGTTTGATGGGTTCCTCGCACAGGGCCCATAAGGATGGGCATAATAAGGCTAAAAAGGGTATTGCAAAGAGGAAGGAGGGTGGGATTGCTTGGAAACCTAACATGGTTTAAGGAGTACTATGCCAACCTATAGCTAGATAATATGTTATCACTACTAGTCCACTTTGGAGCCATTAAAAATTGGAATACAAATACTGTGTAAAATAACATATAAACACATCTATAAAATCATGTATAGTAAATGGTCCCACAACTTTTTAGGAGACATCAAAATATTGATGAAAAATGTATACATAATGTACCAAAAATTAATGTTAAAAAATCAAACAGAAACGATTACAGAACCATTTTATAATTCTATCAAACTTATTTCGTATTACCAAAACTAAATATATAAAATTAGAAAAATCTTCTATTTTTAATAAAAAATGAAAAAAATCACAATAATGAAATTTAACGAAAGTTTAAAATCCAATTTTGAAAAACTTGATAGAATCTGAAAGAGATGAAATTTTAAAAATAACTGAAAACGTGTTAGAAGATGACTTTAACATTGCCATTAACAAACATATTAAAAGTCAAATATGTTTAGAAAGTGAATATGAAAACTACTAAAATGATGAACCTCAAACGAGAAAGATGTATTTTAAAGTTAAATCTAAAGATATTTTTATTGTTGATGATTTGATTTCGAGCCAGATTAATAAAATTATTATTCGTGAACAAAATAACCAACCAAATGCAGAATCTGGATGGACTTTAAGAAGATGTGTTCAAACTTCAGTAAGACTAAACAAACATAATTCTTTTAATGCTGTATGTCATATCGAATTACCAAAGAACATTAATGTTTTGTTAATGTTGTTGTTCTTGAATGTGTTTTATTGTGTTGAAACGTTTGTTAATTTTCAAAATAAAGATAATAATGTTTTTATATATGAAATTATATGTGTTGTAGAAAGACCAAAAAAGCTCATTCAGATAGAGTTAAACAGGGTCAAATTTATTTCGATTATCCTTTTTTACTAAAAGGCGTAATGCATTTCAAAGAAGAATGTTTGAATCTTACTTAATATAGATATCGTAAAATGTCTATAAATATCCATACTTTTGATGAATCCATGAATATTGCTCCAATGCAAATATCGCTGATAATGCAATTTATGACGCTGATATAAATATTGATTTTTTGTATACAAAGCAAGAAGATAAATGTCATTATGTAAATCTCTTCATAACAAACTATGCACAATTATAAATCATTATCACCACAACATACATATATTTACCACAACACCGCACCACAACACACAACATATGCACCACAACAACATTATCAAAGGATTTATACCAAGTGATTGGTACGATAACACCTTTAAACAAGTTAAAGTTTATTTGTCCTTTAACTGGAAAGCTTAAATGTGTGTAGCATTTGTAATTTAAAAAATTAAATTTCTTCTGAATATTCCTGTTTTCTGTCATACTATTTCAAATTACGTTTGACTCTTGTTTATATATAAAAGAGTTAGCAAAACAATATGAAAATATTGGTTTAATTATAAACAATGATGAGTAATGTATACATTATTATTTTAGGAAAGTTAGCAAATAAATTTAAAGGGTATTTTTAACAAATTAATAATTTTATATAAAATAGTAACTGTTTGAATGAACTATTAGACAGATAACCAAATGTTGAATAAGGGACCTTTGAACATCGTTCAGGTAAGGGAATATTTCCTTTTAAATTTATCAATAATATTTAAAAACGTTTTAATATTGAAGAATTAAAAATAAAGTAAAAAAAATAAAATAAAAATTTGTAACCAATTGTAACTGACGAAAGAATATCTGAAAATTATTACCAACATTATTTGAATGTATAGCGCAAATTGAAAGTGAAAATTTTATGAAATAAATATATAATAATGAAATAAATGAAATAAATACACTCATTTAATATGATATACATTATAAATTATAGCAATTGAATAGTATACTCAACTATAGTGAATAACAAATTTAATTTTAGCAGATTGGTAATACACATAGTGCAATCTTCCTGAACTTAAATGTCGATAATTTAGATTGTTAATATTCCGTTTTCAAGAATAAAATATGTATTTTTTAACTGGAATAACTCTTTTTTATTACAATGAGAAAGAATGTTACATATTTTCAGGGCCGTACTTAACTTTGGTGGACCCCAAGATATTTGGCCGGGTCCCGTCATGTCCCACCACCGAGATATTTACTTCGAGAATATACATTTTTAGCAATTGAAAAATGTCTGTCTTCCGTAATATTTGTGATCATAAATATAATATCCTAAATAGTTAAAAATTACAATATGAAAAAAATTAAACAAAAATGGTTAAATAATTCAGAACAAAGAATTAAAACTTTAGATTCTCTTAGGACTCCCTGGGAAGGAGCAACACCTGTGAAACTATTGTGATTGTGGCCAACAACTTAACATATAAAAAAATAATTTATAATCCTACGACTAATGTTACTTATTCATATTTTAAGATACTTAAATTAATTAACAATCATTAAAGTATAGAAATGTGTACGTGTAAACCAATATAAAACTAAAAGTTAGGAGGATAAAATTGTAATAAAATTTCCAGTATTCCAAAATCCGTACCAGTTTTGGTAAAGGTGAACGCGGGAGGGTATCAAAGCTGTTAAAAATAGATAATGAAATGTTTTCTAATATCACATTTCTGTTATCTTGATACCCTTAAAACCAACTGTTAAAAACGTATATACATTTTAAATCATCATTAGCTAAACATAATACAGTCTCTAAGCTAAGTGGCGAGTTTCCGATTTTTATCTCCTTGTCTGACGGTGTTATAACTGTTAGTTATGTGTCTGACCGTCGCTTTAAACGTTTATATAGCTATCTAGGAAAAATATGATATGAGTATAATTATCGTTTAAGATTTTTAACCCTTTAGATAACCTTCCATTTTGACTCTACCAAAACAAGCGGTGGCTGATTATCGATTTCTTTCTTAGGAAAATTTCCTGTATTGATTTCAAGAAAGATCAGGTTGTATGCTTATACAATGGAAGGTGGCTCGAGGTTCCTATACCAAAAGTAAGAGAACTAGTAAAACAAAGTATACCGTACTTTTTATATAATTTTTAAGGGGGCACAAATACTCACAAAATACATTTATTAATTGATATCTAACCACAGTAAATTGCCAAATCGATGGCCGCCTCTTCTCTGCTACTTCCTACGCGACTCAGCCAGCTGCAGTGACAAGTTCGATCTGCTATTTTTGCATACATTGCAACTGTAACCTAGATGTTAAGAAAAATGTTGGTTTATCGAGCGTGGGTCAAACTTATGGATACCGGTCCTTTCTGCCAAAACCATTATCTGACTGATGCGTCCCCGTCACTAAGGACACCCTCAGATCGTCACTCGGATTGTCCTGTGTTATGGTGGTCGGGGCTAGGAATGCATCAGTTCTCACAAGGTCGAAGACACAATTTTCAACGCTTTCCAAAGGCCGGGTCGACGCTCCCGTTGCCGCAGACGTTGCCGTCGTTGTCGTCCCCCACCACCCCATGCCCTGCCAGGATATGGTCTGTTATGCCTGCCAGTTCAATTATTGTGCCAAATCTGTCACACTCACTAATAATTCCATCGTGTCTTTACTTTTTATTCAAACCCCTGGGTTTCCATGTGCAGCAGACCAACGATGTCGCCGTTTCCGATCGCCACGGTTCTGTGCTCTGGGCTGGCTCGCTTTTCCTTCATGTTGCAATTGAGTTTTCTCTCACTTTGATTTCCAGTCCACGTTTGTCTGATGTGATCCAGTTCAATAAATTTCTGTTATATTACGAATCCCAACAGGAATACTTGAATTGGTTTCCACCAAGTGCCATTAATATCATATGTAAACCAGGTAAAGCAGCTGTGAAATATTAAATCTGCTTAATTATGTTACTAGCGTGTATGCATGTCAGCAAAACCGCCAAAGAAGTTTTATTATTGTGCTTATTATTTAGCGTGCTTAAATCATTTCTCTAGAATTGTGAACATAAGTAGTAACCTAGATAAGTTTCTCAGCTTAGCAAGGGACGCGGGTTAAATCTTTGTTTGAACATATATCATTTTCACACCGTAAAAAAAATCATTTGACCCTCGCATAAAGTAAAGTGATTAATTACTCCGGTTTAGTCCAAACCATCCAGTAAAGAGGGCCATTACAGTAAAATAAATGAAGAGGTTGTTAATTCGGAGTTTGTATCTTTGTAACCAAATGGCAACTTGAATAGTTAATATTAATCACTACTTAAAATGTTGGCGATAAAATATAGCGGGACGGGTGAAAAGTAACTAGTTATCATAAAACTGTTGTATTAGTGATTTCATTTTAGCAATAGTGGTATAATACAGAGTATGAATTAAAATTTTGTACTGACTACATAACCTAGTTCACTGCTGTCCTTTAGAAACTGCTGGGTATTGCAAACAAGCTGAGAAACAACAAACACTGCTGAGAAACTGTATGTTTATGAGCCAGCTCAGATAGATTCGCTCTATGAAGTGTCGAAATCGATTATTTCATACTACGAGTAAGATGGTGGCGTAGAGAGAAAGGAGTAAATGCTTCAATACGCCCAGGGACAATTAAGAACTGTCATGCACAGCTGATGACCACTGGCTATGTCAAAGACCTAAGAAGTGGCCGCCCATGCACATCAAGATCGTGGGATAATGTGGTAACAATTCAGGAAATGTTTACTCGTAGCCCAAAAAATCAACACGTCAGGCAGCTCGTGAAAGTGGACTAACGTACACGTGTGTGTACTTAAGTACACAGTACGTCTGGTGTAGCATAAAGAACTAAATGTTATGGAAACCTCATTATGTACAAGATTTGAAGTTTGGAGAGTGTGGCCGAAGAATGGAATATGGGAAATGGATGCTGGGTTGGGGAGAAGATTTACCACAATTGTTGGAATATATCTTGTGCTGTGACGAGGTCGTGTTCCATATTGGTGGTTTTGTCAATCTTTATAACCGTCATTACTGGGCGCCACGTGATACCGATCCCGAAATGACGGTTGAAAAGTTAGAAACTCGCCCAAAGTGACCGTGTGGTGTGGAATTACACCAATAAAGCTCATTAGTCCATATCTTCTGCGTGACACCATGAGCGCTGATCGCTACCTTCAGATTCTTCTAGACTAAGTGTGGCTTACGATATCACAATGGGAAAACACTGATGCCCTCGTTTTTATGCAAGATGGTGCTCCACCCCACTTTGCAATAATTGTTCGCGAGTGGTTCTTGGGAGTTGGCTGGGACGGCGTGGATCATACAAATGGCCTGCAAGAAGTCCAGATCTTATTGCATGAGTATTTTTGTGGAGCTACGCCAAAGAGGACGTATACAAGTCCAAACTTCGTACAATGGAAGAATTAGAAAACAGAATTCAAGAGCTTCTGAAGAATCACCAACATCCCAATTGACTTCATTCAAAAAAGAGTAAATTGTATCTCTGGCCGTTCGAAGAAGTTAGTTAACATCCTACGTTGAGATTTAATTTATTCCTATGTTTTTTTCGTGTAGGGAAACAAATGTACTTGGTTTCTTATCTGATCAGGACTATTATTAAACAATTTACAACAGTTTTATAATACCTAGTTACTTTTCACTCAACCGGTAATTACGAGTTAAAACATGCAAATATTAAAATGCCACCATATGTTAAATCACGAGTCAGTGCATATTAACTATTAAGACCCCTGTGTACTAAATTTTAAACGGTCTCCTCCGCGTAGGTCAAATACACATTACATAAAAAATTAATGATTTGAAAGAAGCTTATGCAAAAGCTCAACATACATTGATAGAGGACATATTATGCAAGGTCTAACCGTTGTTTTCGTATTTTAACGAATTGTTCTAATCGGGATAGTAAGGAGGTAGAGTGTAGAAGCTTTTCTTTTTTAAAAAAATAGGTAGGCACGTAATCAGTAATGTACTTTTGCAGTTTCGTTTTAGCGCAATTGTTTCAATTCTAGTCGAATTAATCATAGTGACGTGTAAGAGAATGGTCTGATAAGAGAAGTGAACCAAACTTATTTTTGGCTGATATAGGGCTGGACAGGAAGACTGACCAGTTCAAGACTAGCCATTAAATCTGGTTTGGAGTTACATGTTGAATAAGCAATATTATATCTTATACAAGGTTCTCCAAAAATAAAATTTGCAGTGGGAGACGAACGGAGACACCAGTGAAATATAATGATCTTTATGAAATTATAACAAACAGCTGTAATAAGAAAGGGCATAAAAATCAAACTGTATATGCAATTCCTGCTTTCGGTAGTTTTAATGCTAACAAAATTAGGCAAAAGCACAAAAATAAGTGTTTCAAATCGACGTTTTTTGCAATGGTTGATCGAGTCAAATAGGTAAATTAAAAAAAAAACGTATTAAAACAATTGTTATTTATTTTTAACAAATTTATAAAAATATAAATAAATTCGTATAAATAAATAAAAATTTTGATATTGTTCAGTTGAAAATCTGGAAGTAATGTAATTTGAGTTACAAAACGTTTATTTCTTATTAAAATAACACCAACATTAAATAGTATGTCCACTATTTAAGAGTGGTTTCTTGGTTGGAAGCAGCATTAATCCAAATGATGTTGCGATACAATGTGTACGTGAGGATTGTACGTGAGCTACGTACAGCTTTGAGAATGGCCGGTTCAGCTGATAGGATGCTGCTCGCTGTACACACCACTCTCAGCACGATCTAGCGACAAAGATGGGAAGGACGAGGAGATTGACAGAAAGAAGCAATGGAAGCGAAGTACACGGTCACTGCCCTACATCATGTTCCCGCGTCCGCTAGCTGTACTGGGCTGACAAAAAGCGAGAACACAACGGTACCTGCCCCAATACTCCGGTTCACTTCCTACATTGGCTGCGTTGCTAGCCGTCAAACCGCTATGGTAAAAACTCATCTTCGCCAATGGAAACAAACACTGAATACAAACCACTATCAAATTTCTACATCGCCCGCGTGTCAGAAAAATAAAGTAGCTAGCCATACGAGTTTCAAATATCTCCTTTTATGAAATGATTATATTTCCCGTCAAAATACAATTGATATTACGCGTTATAATGTTGCAATCCTGGAGAGATAGAGTGCGTGCCAGCCGTCCCAGGGGCAGGCCAGGCCTGGAGAACTGTTTAGCGTTTTCCTCCCATTGTGAATGACGTGAGACCTCGGTTGTTCCCACAACTAAGCTGGGACTGCCTGGCCGCGACAGCTCCAACACACTTATCGTCAAGTGAGCAGTGAGCGTTCCATACACGAAGCTCTGTGGTGCTAGTAACGAAAACTCTGTAAGTGCCGTAATACACCATCCACAACATTCTATGATAAAATTGTTAGATGCCTCGTGTTGATATAAGACAAACGGCAGGCTTCACATTTTACGTTTAGGATTGAGTTTTGCATTACTCACCGAACTCGTTTACCTAGTCTGAGTTAACAAACCCATACAGAATTTTCAAACTTTGCGCCGGATTCGTGTGATGATAGTTCCTTGCTCACTACCCAGTGTTGGGCCCCTCACGTGCCCATCACCTCATCATACTCTCTGAGGGTGTATGACCAACACTTGGACATGATCAAGGCCTAACCTTATGCCCTCCTCTTAGAACCTCCCGTCCAATTACATTAAGAGTGGCCACACCACTAGGATGTGCACAAGTAGAAGGATCGCAGTACTTTTAAGGTAATAAAAATTTTTATACCAATAACGTTGTATAATATAGCCTTTATATAGCCTACCTCCTGATTTTCCCAGTATTTGGGAGTGCCGCCGATGGTCGAGCGGTCTAATACGTTGGACTTTGGGCCTGAGTTAGAGATAGCGCAGTTTTAAATCCTGTCTGTGACTGAAGCACTTTTTATCAGTACCTTCGACCTTGTACTGTATCGACACTCCCCTTTATTCTGTTTGATAAGATCCTCGCACAGGCCATTGGCCCATGTGGACGGACAGAAAAAGGCTTAAAAGGGGTCGGCCGTCTCATATATATATATATATATATATATATATATATATATATATATATATATATATATATATATATATATATATATTACCTGCAACCAGCAAAAACCTTAGAAATTCGTTTCCAAAACAGATCTGAGGACCATTAAAAGTATACTAATAGGTCTAACTGGCCTATACTCTTCACTAATACCTGCTGGTAATGCAGAACTCCTATAGAGCAACATAATTGTGTTAGTTGAAACGTCAGGAAGAGGAAGGCTCTCTCTACTAAATCTAGTCTAACCAATTCCAGAAATGTCCAGACCGTCGATGTAAGAAGTTCCCTCTAAATAGCCTAGATAGCTATATCTGTGTAACCCCGATCACTGTTCCATACAACGGTGGCGTAACAAATGTGATTTAGAACCAAGGGCCAGAAAAACATTCGACACAAACATTTTTCGTTGGAAAAACTAGAGAACAGATAATAAGGCCCAAGAACGTGTATGTGTTCGAAGAGGATTATAAACGTTTATGGATACTAAGATTCGGCACAATATACTTCTCTTGACCTTCCTGCCACAAATCCTTAAAAAGTTTTAGGAGGGCAAAAGGAACCAACACAGATTTCTTTTAACTTCAAAGGAATGTTTATATTATATGTATTAGGACATCAGAGAATATAAGAGGCAGTGTGTGAACCCAAAAAATTGCTAAGGAGTTCAGGGATTTGTGGTGGGACCAGGGGAGCAAGTGCACCAATTGGGAGAAATGAAGAAAAAACATCAATACAGGTTTGAGGTACAAAGTTGCCAGTACTAAATATGAATGGACTTCTTATGCACAAATATTTTAAACTGAAATATTTAACCGCTTTCACTGGAAATTACTCAAATTTTGATATTCCACTGACCACCGTATCGTCCAATTTATTTGTAACAGTTTCTTTTACGCCATATCTATTCGCTGCCGGACTACCTAAGACCTTTCGTTTCTGGCTTTTCACATGCAGAATTAGCGAATTATGAAAGTGTGCAACAAAGATTTTGTTTGATGCCAAAGGGAAGAGGCGTTTGCAGCTAGAGAAAAGTATATCTCTTTTTCTCGTCGTCTGATGGCTATGGCGCCCTTTATGGCGAAACCAAAAATGGACCACATATCCCAGATCCCCAGACGTCGTAAATTAATGCCATCTATGCCAAAGTCATCTTAGTGTAAAGTAACATACGAATAAAACTCTCCTAGCAATTGATAGATTTTTGACTGTGTTGGAAAACTAATTTCTTGTGTTCATATTTTACTATCAATTAGATTGTAATTTTTAGAACATTCGAATATCGAGTTTTCATACTATCCTGACTATTGTTTTGAGAGCAATGGTAAGGATGTAAGAAAATCATACGAAGTTTATAATTAACCCCGTTTTTGCTACCCCGTTTTTGTTAAGAAAATGATAACACAATATACTGATTGTACCCAAACTAAGCATAAGCAATATCAGATCGTGAACTCGAATATTAGATGAAGAAGTTTAATTAGTTTAATAATTTTTTAGTATAAAATGCTAAAAACCATTAAAATTAATCATACCAATAAGTAACACTTGTACAATTTAACATTTCCATAATTTCTTATTGTAAATAACGTTGTTGGGTTAAACTGTTATTATTTTATATATATAGGCTATTTACTTTTTTCTCGTTTGAATCCTCACTTCCTTTATTCATTTTTGTTATAAATATTTATGCAGTTTATATTTATCTGAAGAAGTGTACCAGATACACGAACATGTATAAATGTTTAAAAGCATTATACAATGACCTTTTGTTGAAGAGAATCCAGGTCCCATTATTGGATTTTTTGAAACAAAAAGGTTGAGATAAAAAAGTGACCCTAGGGCCACAATGAGAAAGTGATCAACGCCGAAATGACATTCACATTAGGGGAGAAAATCTAACGATCGCACGAATGGTAAATATTGAATACAACCAAATGAAGGGCATTTTGTGAGTACCAATGTCCTTCGACCTTCTTATCAGTTCTGTCATGAACTATTATTATTATTCTTTTATACGTGTGCTCTTTTATATTGCTCGCAATCTAAAATATAATAAGTGTGTGACATCCCAAGGACGCGGTAGTCGTCCTGTACTGTGCCCTGCGTGTGTGGACACCTGAATTGATCGCATTCCAAACGTCCTAACATAATGAACAACCGACGAGTCGGGGCATGATGTCTTGCGGCACCGCACCATAAAAACAGCCCATAACATCCGCGTCTCTTTGAGGAATCTGTTCGGGTTCTACTGCGATGTCGTCGTGCTCTCATTACATAGATCAGGAAAAGGCACACACTGCACTATTCATAAGAAGGCCATTCATATTTAGTACTGGCAACTTTGTATCTCAAACCTGTATTGATGGCTTTTCTTCATTTCTCCCAATTGGTGCACTTGCTCCCCTGGTCCCACCACAAATCCCTGAATTCCTTAGCAATGTTTTTGAGTTGATACACTGCCTCCACAAATTTATAATGTCCTAATACCTTATAATATGAACATGCCTTTGGATTTCAACAGCAGTTGTAGTTTCTTTTGCCACCCTGAAACATTTCTTTTTAAGGATTTGTGCCAGAGATCTAGAGAAGAAGAGATGTAGTTTCCCTTATTTCCCTATCATACATAACATGTATAACATACATGTGAAGAAGGTAGATCCTACATCGTGAATTCTGGAGACGACACTGCCAAAGAATTGTATAACAATACGTAAATACAATGGCAGACATTAAACATGTATTAATATACTTTACTTTCAATTACAGCATTTGTCAATTTCCACAGGATTAGTCCTATATATACCCTTTACGTTTTTGTAAATTTATTTGAATGTCGATGCTTATATATTGTCGATGTTGGATACTAAACACAATTGATATCTTCAAGTGTGTTTCTCCGTGTTCCATTTACTCTTGCCACATGTATCATTTTCCAGTGTGTCACTTTGATTACTCTTAGTAAATATTTTTTATTGGAACATGTATTGTTTATAGTTATTGTTGTGTTACTGTAGCCACAGGTAATATGATGTTGTGTTTTATGATTTTTTGTTATTTTTTAGGTGTATGCGATTATTGGTTACGGCCAGGATCCCCTCCGTGTCGCTTGGCACTGGAAGAATTCACCGATAAAATGATATCGTGGTTCTCTCGGTGCCAAATCTCACGGGGGGAGACACTTCGTTGAATTGAGATCGACAAACATCAACTCTGACAACAGCAAATCTGACAGCAGCAACTCCGACAACATTAATTCTGACAGCAGCAACTCTGATAGCAGCAACTCTGAAAGCAGTAACTCTGACAACAGTAATTCTGACAGCAGCAACTCTGACAACAGCAGAATAAACTCTGATCTGGATACAGCAACTATATATATTTCAAATAACATAGTAGAGTTGTATAGGCAGTAGCTTCTTGCACTCAGAATTAATTCTGGACTCACAATTTATTTATTTTTAGATCTTATATTAGATTTCCTGTGAGCTTACACACATACGGACAGGTAAACTCTTGGTACTTTATAGTATAAAAACACTTCGAAACTTAAAACCTGTATCAATGCCAAAGTTATGAGATGTTAAATAGCTTTGTGGAAAAAACGTATGTTTCTTTTTTCACGGATCGGGTATTTTATACTCTGTACTTGCAAGGATGTTCTACTGAGTTCCAGATTTTTATAACCTTTTTTGTTAAATATATCTTATTCACTGATGGATGAATCTAGCTTGTTTTAAAGCTGCAATATGAGTTGTTCATTTAAAAGTTTATATTATGTCCGTAAACATGCAAAATAAATAACTGTAAAATCGATCTAAATATTTGAATAAAAATAAAAATTATGAAACTCTGCCAGCAAATGGTCAATATTTTAATAGTTATTTTTTAAATATATATATATATATATATATATATATTGAAAAGGAATATTACATTCATAATATACTTAGAATAAAGATACCATATAGAATCATTAAACAACATAACATAATATAACGGGAAATATTTTTTGTTAATATTACTCTTGGTCTTCTTGGAAACCTTAATCTCATGAGACATTTGTTTTAGTGGCAGTATTATTTGTATAATTTTGGTAACAGGATATCATAACAAGTGTATAAAGACACATCATTATCAAAGGACATTCATAAATATAAGTTACTAGAAGGTCTTATTAAGATGTATGTGAGACATTCAAAAGAATATTTAAGGGTTCATGTAAACGTACCATGGATCCTACTTTTCCTTCAATTTGTATTTCCACCTGCAATGCCACTTAGAACATAAACATATTACACTATACTCTCCATTAACATAACCATTTTAAAGAAAAACTACCGTATGATAAAGTGCAGCATATTGCAAAGCACAAAGTATTTCCAATATAATATATCTGCAGGTTCTCTTCGTGTGTTTGCATATTTTGTCAGTACGTTATAACGTATCAGTCGAATGTTCGTGTATTAGAATTACCTGAGTTACAAAAATTCGGTTTTATGTTCAATAGTAGATTTCTTAAGGATTTAAATAAAAAAATGCATTAATACAAAATCGTTTACAATACAACCATAAATGACCAAAACAGACCATTACATATAGGTAATACAGTAATATACATACGAGTATATATTACGATTATATCTAATATTAAGCTATATATTTATAACTTCAAATATGTATAAAATACAATAAGATACTATGTCACTTCAATGTAATAATAGAGTTAGGTCTTGTGCATCATGGGCCTAAGTAAGAATAATACATTATTTTATGTATAGCGATAGCTTTACTACAAATTGTATCTTAAATTAGCTTAATTCTGTATTGAATTAACAGTAATTTTATTTTGAAAGTCCAATGCACTTATCACTTATTTATACTTATTTCGTCAACTTCAAATTGGTTTAAGTAAATTTATGAAATAATGATTTTTATGAAAGCAAGTAGGAATCTGACCTCTGAATATGTCCTATGACGAAATCATACTAGGAGTTGTAAAATCAATCTGTCATATTAATTATTGAATATTGACTCATATTAATATTACTATCTGGTGTCTGTAATATCTGTTTATTCTCTATAAATTACTGAAGTCCATACTTTTTATAATATTTTGTTACTCGATTTTGTGAAAGAAATCCGTCTCTGAGAAGTGCATCACCAACGAAACAAGAAAAGAGACGACCACGATCTGTACTATTTATATGAAAGAGTTGTAAAATCAATCTGTCATATTAATTATTTACTATTGACTCATATTAATATTATTATTCGGTGGATGTAAGATCTGTTATAGTCTATAAATTACTTGAGTCCATACTTTTTATAAAATTTAGTAAACATGGTAGGAAAAATGTGTATGTGCGTTATTTATATGTATTTCTTAAATACGAATTTGGTAAATATTGAATTTTCGTCTATACTTTGTTTCATTTAGTTAACATTAGAAAAGGTTCTAGCTTAATGTGTTCAGAATCAATATCAACATTTATCTTGTCTCCATATTCTTTTAATGTTGATTATAGTTTATGCACATTGGTAGAAACGAGTTAATTGTACATGGCTGTTTGGCAAACACTGCTTCTTAGTTTGAAGTTTGTTTTAAACTACTTATTATTATACTAGGATGTTAATGAAGAACCATTAAATCAATGGGCAACTTGTTAAATAGCTCGTAGTTTATTCATTTGTTATACATTTTGGCCCAGTAAGTATACTGCATGGATTTAATAAATAAAAAATAAATGTAGTATTTATATGGTTACAAAAGCTACATAACAGCGTCATTTATCAGGTCACTTAAACATTTATAGTTTTGACATTTAACTCTTTTGCATAAATATTTACTTAGAAGTATACTTAAATTAGTGATAAAAAATGAAAATCTTCTTTTAAATATGGCCATAAACCTAACATTGCTCGGCCAAAAAATTCCTCAACGCCGTAGTAGCAACCCCGTAATATCTATTTTTAACTGTTTCAAATTAGTCTATAATAAGCTGTAAACAAACCCTTGTTGTCCAGAGTTGAAGTCAGTGTTTTCAAAACAAAACCCCCAGAACTTATCTTTTTACATACAGATTCAATATGGCCAGTAAATATTGTAATTTTTTCTATACAAATTCCAAGATATTTTATGAAAGGAATCCGTCTCTGATAAGTGTATCACCAACGAAGCAAGAAAAGGGACCAGCAGGATATGTATTATTAAATGATACTTAATTAAATTTGTTGTGTCGTTATTTACAGCAAGACTGTTTAATTAAAAATCACTGAACTAAGATACGAGTGGTTTATACGCGTAAAGTGTAATACGTAGCTCGAACCGTTAATTAGTTTTGTGACGAGTATTGTAATCATAAACTCGTCAAACCCATTTATGTGCATTTGTATGTTTCTACTCGGTTTCGTATTGCTGCATTTCTATTGAGTTTGAACCTTTTAACTCACTGTATACTAAATGACTTTACATCAATGTATCTATTATTTGAATCAACATAACCAATCATTAATGAAAATGACAATTTTATTAAAAGCATAGTTATTTCTCAACAAGTATAATATCATTCCTTAATATAATTCCAAGAAATGTCACTAATTGTTCTTTAAATTAAGGAATTTGTATTATAATACTTGTAAATCTGTGAACCCGGTATTGTATAATATGGTGAAATACTCATACAGTTCTCAAACTAACCTGAAAGTAACCCTCTATTAAGTGTACTGAACAACTCTAATTTAAAAAGGACTACTTGCAGCAACCTGCAGCATATAGATATCCTCAGAAATTAAAGAACATTTTAGGCCTAAATGATGAAAGATCACAGAATGACCTCCATAACCTTTCAAGAGCAACTGCTGAATAAATAATTAATGAAGTAAAATAATGAAACAATTCCAATGAGTTCTATGATTTTAGTCTCAACAAGACTAAATAGGCGGAACTTGTTCTGGTAAAGTGCAGAGCAGCCAAGTGCGAGAGGGGAGATAATTATAACAAAAACCTGGAGAGAGAGGAGGTGGAGGTTTGACTTTCATGGTCTGTTAGAAATGTGCCCGGTGCTGTGTGACGTGGCGTGGCAGGCCGGCGACATGGCCTTGGCAGACCATGCCATCGCCATTACTCTATAGTGATCTAGACCCTGGACTTCATAGTTTACATTTTATACATACACACGTGCACACACATACATTAGTCCAAAAGTTAACATCTGCTTTACATGAATTGACTCCAGTATAGAGCATGATTTGCAGTGTTGAGTACGAATGATCCAACAAAGACATTACGTGAATACAAGACTACAAGTGGTATAATGCCAAGTTTATTTATTTAAATTTTGAATCCAACGCTAGCTGATTGTGTTTATAGCAACGTTATGTTAACCTCCACATCTTGACGAAGAAATGTATAAGCAAATAATTTTAAAAACCATGTCTTTGATGAGTATGACAGTTGCATTTAAGTGTTTATAGTCTCAAGAAGGTGAGAGTACTCTCTGAACATTAAAACAATACAGTGAATATGTAAATGTATATTTAATGTATAATAGTATATTTGGAAGGAGGTGTGTTGGTGAAAGAGGAAAAGCAATCGCAAAGTAAAAGAAAGACTCAAGCAAACTCAACTAGAGCTACAGTGCGTGCGATCTTAGTTTTCACTTGGAATCTGCAACGTAGCGGGCTTAATAGGCTATTTCGTAATATTATGCACAGTACCTCGTCTGGCAACAACTCTCACTCATGCTATTGGTGAAACCCACGATTTTACTTCAAAAATAAAAAGTATTAAAATTTAATATATATATATTAAGGTGGAGACTTTTGATGATCATGAATATAAAAAATATTGTCAGAAACGAAAAATGTCTTGAGGGTGAATATTGAGGTTAAAGTTAAAAAAAGGGCTGAAAGTGTTCATTTTGAATATATTTGACATATTTAGTATCAGCATAGCTAGGCCAGTTATGGTATAATAATAAATACTAAAAATTGTAGGAGGAAAGCAAGTGAATTTGAAAGAACCTCTTCTGCATGATGACCTGTAAACCCAAAATAAATATTCGAAGTGTAAGAGTACAAATATTATTTAAGAAGGTACGGTACTCTGTTTAGACTATGAAACAGCTATTTTTATCCCTTTATCGCACCATGATTCGGTAACTTTTCCTCGGAATTCCACCAGTAATACAAGTTTAGTGCAATATATAAGAACGTACTCTGATTGTAGCAGTAGCAACAAATTAGCGATCCCCCCAGTCTCCAAGAGTGAGAATCCTTGTGAAAGACACAGGAAATAGTTAATAATTTCCTCAAAATATTAACATGAAAATAGTAGCCCAATGACCGTAATGAATCAAATTTGTAACCAAACCATGATATCAGAGTAACCCAATTCATAAAGAAACCAACCTCTGAAACCCCACTCTCAATCGGTCGTATGAGTCTAACATTTTTAAGAATTTTATAATGTTATTGGATTTCTATGATCTGCACAAGACGCCCCAAAGAGAGTTAATGTGTCTACCTATTTATGAGAGTGCTATGGTCAAGGGACTTCTATGAAAAGTGATATGATGTTAAGGGCCTTAGACTACTCGGCATTACCACTGCATTAGTCTTTGAAATTACTGACTATTCAGTGGGAAAGAACTTCCTAGAATACACTAGCAGTTACCCGCGGCTTCGCACGCAATTTCCCGTTGAACAGAGACATTATTGACATTATAAATACTCATGAGATAATTGATCGCTCAAAGATATTCTAATCTCCTAATCCATCTTAGATTTAAGTTTGAAGAACAATGTTTTTGGACCCCTGAAGTTGGAGAGTGAAACAGTTTTTGTATGTACTCGTGAATTCGAATTTCCCTCCAACATCCCATGATAATTTATTGGATTGCTCCGAAGATGTCAATAACAATTGAACAATTTTAGTCCAGTGTGGAGGAATCCTTAAGCCAAAGGCATTATCAATTAATGGTGTAATGGTGGGGTTCTGTGTAATTTAGAAATGGAAGTATTATATTACTGCTCGTGGTTATCAGCTTCAGATCATAATCAAAATTGCCAATAGCTTTTTTTAAGCCTTGCGCGTGTTTGAGTACTTCTGGTACAAATTAATTATATTTTCGACGTCAAGGTTGATTTTGCCATGTTGCCACGATCAATATAATATATCAAAATTGTATACTTACAGCCATTGTAATTGAATCCGGTCTAAGGTATTTCTAGTGCCATGGTTGAGTTTTGTTTTGTTCCTCCGACAAAAAAAAAACATACATACATACACAGTTGTGAGAAGTCTACTTCGGCAATAAAGCGTTCACTTTTGGCCATTGTAATTTATTTCTAGTCTAAGATATTTCTGGTGACACAGTTTGTTTTGCTTTGTTGCTCCGACCAAGAAAATAAATACATGCAAAGGTCTGATAAGTCTACTTCTGACAAAAAAACAACTAAGGTGAGATTTATAAAAAGTCTTAAAATCTTAGCATAAATTAGATAGTAACTTTAACTTTTATACCCGCATTTCACTACACTGATCAAGCACTGTATACTTAATATTTACAGTTAAAGTATATTTGTACTAAAAGTTCCAATTTTATTATCTGGATAGCCTCTATGCTCCAACTGATTAGAGGAAAGATTGAATATATGTAATATATTTAAAATGGGAATTAAATTAAGTAAACATGTGGTTGTTTTATAGTATTATAATGTTTACATATAATGGTTGACTACATTTTGACAGGTTCTTTCAATAAATAACATGTTTTTGCTGTAATGTATTTGTTATGGGAATTTGCACAACTTTAGAGCCCAGTGGAGTGGAGCGCTGATGTAGATAAAATGCCTTCCTTAGTGCGCCTCTAGGGAACAGGATAAAGGTATGTACCAAATTACATATTTCTAACTTTCGTGGTTTATGATGAGTGGTGAGTCAGCCAGTGAGTCAACACATCTCATTTTATGAAATGAAATGAAAAATGCCTTTATTTATAGAAGCGAAATTAGGACTAAAGAGTCCTCTCTTCCACTTAACCTCTAAACACAAATAAATAAAATAAAATAATTCCTATTACAATATCGTAACTGGCATGTAAAACTATATTACATTTAATAATTAATTACGATACAACATAACATTTTACATACAAAAATAAAAAATATAAGTACATTAGGGAAGATATTACATATGTCCCCCTATAACATGTAACATTTTGTAGAGATGACATTGGAGAGAAGAAACAGAAAATAATGCAAATCTTAGGGAGCAACAAATACCACTTGAAAAAGTTGTAGACCTACAATTAAATATAAGAATGCGTGTAGTCTTGAGTTTAAAGACTGTTTAGAGAAGGTTATGTTATAGTAGCAAACCACATGTTAGGAGCTAAGTGTAGGAGCTAATTCTGAACTTCAGCATTTTGGGATCGCACACGGTCTGAAGCTCGGATGAAGTACATTAGACGAACAACTGGCAGAAGGATTACAATGAAATATTTACGTTATGGTTTGTTTCAAAGTCGTAGGTACTATGACTATTAAGAATAGTTTGGTTTGTGACGAGATAAGTCAGTAAAGAGCTTACACTGAAGAATAATACCCTTGGAACCATAATTATCACAGAATAATTGGGGTGATTGTAGGAATTTCAAGTCACTGATGTAAGACCTAAACATGTTACTTCCGTTATGTATAGTGTGTCAGCTATCCCCTTACAATGGTTTCTGAGTCTCTAATCATTTCATACGAAAATAATTTACCAGTTTTCTGCATCATATTGTGTTTGGCTTTCTTTAATTACGAATTACAAGCTGTTTTTTTAAGTAAACACCAATTAGAGAAGGTCGATGTTTGAGATTTTATATGAGAGTTGTGCTTGATATCAGCTATCTACTCATAACGGTTAGTGAATTGTCCTCTGCTTTAGAATGAGAAAATTCAGTGTCAAATCATTTCTAAATCCATCCGAAGATAGTTTACAACTTTGAAGTTATGGTTCGAGAAGGAAATAAGGATAAATTTTCCATCGTTAGGTGAAAAAGAAACCTAAAGGTTATTTCCCCCTTTTTCTCATGGAGAATAGTTTCATCAGTGTTGTGTTAGTGTGTAACCTTATGTTTGAGGACGTAGTAAAAATAAAGTGTACAATATTTTATGTTTATTTATGTTTTATGTTTTATGTTTATTAAGTGTACATGAATGTTTATTTGGTTTTTTTTAATATACTTTTTAAACCTATTGCACTTTTCTATTTAGGTAGGTACTTTTAACAAGTTTATTGTACTACACGAAACAGTAAACCATAAGTTATGGTTCGAGAAGGAAATAAGGATAAATTTTCCATCGTTAGGTGCAAAAGAAACCTAAAGGTTATTTCCCCCTTTTTCTCATGGAGAATAGTTTCATCAGTGTTGTGTTAGTGTGTAACCTTATGTTTGAGGACGTAGTAAAAATAAAGTGTACAATAACTCCACGATTTTTCAAGTTGATATTGAGATAGGGATTAAGAGGTCATGCCATGCTAGTCATATTATGACTAGCGAGGTTTAGTTTTCAGAATAGTAGCAAGGATCATAGGGCAAGTTATCCTAAGTTGTATCATGTTGACTGAAAATCCTTTGAGGGGACGAAGTACAATCCTGTAATTTGTCGTGAAAGCAGGAGAACAATCGTCCTGTACACACACACACACACATAGTTTACCAGTATGGAATCATTATGATACTTTTTGAGTAAGTGCATCATTACTTATAAAACTATGTAATAAAAATATAATATAACATTAATGTATACAGAGATTTAAAGATACGTTAAAAAAGGAAATCGCAGTTTTTCCAAATCCACCCAGTTATAACGAAAGGCGTTAAAAGTCTTCATGAGAGTACCTAAATACTATTATACGAAACCCTAACCGAATAAAATTAACCATAATCTGTTTGCGAATCACCGGTTACGTCGTGATATTTTTTAAATAATTTTGTAACGAAAAGGGTAAACCACGTGGTGTGACAGAAAAGTAATTAGATTTATTTAAACTATTTTAATTAATTTTTACACATTGATTTTATCAACTTCAAAGTAGTTTCCCTGGGCAGCTATACAACGGTGGAGGTGTTTTTCTCACTCTCCATAGCTGCTCTGTAAGGCTTCAACTGGTATCGCCTTTAGTTCTTCGGTTACGCTCTTTTGGATGTTTTCAATAGTACCAAGATGACGCCCTTTCAAGTGATTTTTTTATCTTACAACAGAAAGAAATCACAGGGACTGAGATCAGGTGAATAGGGGGCTGGGGAATCACAGAAATGCCTTTAGTGGTCAAAAATTGGTTGGTAGAGATTGCCGTGTGACGGGGGCATTGTTATGATGAGGCATCCAACAGTCTGAAATGTCCGATCTGACGCAAAGTACACTTTACCTGAGCTGTTCAAGGACTTCTTTATAAAAGACTTGGTTAACAGGTTGTCCTGGAGGCACAAATTCTCCGTGAATGATCGCCCTGCTATTAAAAAAAAAAAAAAACAAATAAATATGGTCTTAATGTTTGATTTGCTCATGCGAGCTTTTCTTGGTACTGACGAATTGGGGAATGTGCCACTCTCCACTTTATCGTTTTGTTTCTGAATCATACTCGAAGACCCATGATTTGTCAAAGGTTTAGTGTTACTTGCGTACTAAAATAGCACAATTTAGCAGGCATTTTAGGGAGAGAGTTAACTTATAACTTATGCCAATATAAGGTGAATTCATTGATTCACCGACCAACTTTACCAAAAGAACGCAAAGCGTATGACGCGGACATTGTTACTACGTTTTCATACAATGTAATGTTCAATAAAGCTGGGTAAAAGTTACCATTGAAGTGATTTGAATTGTGATATTCGTTCATAGTAATTGTAAAGCCTTTTTATGGCTATTCTCGTCTTGCAGGATATTGAAGTCGACGATGTTAGAGTCCTTGGAAAATAATTTTACATCGTCAGCAAAGAGTAAAACATTGGCATTGAGACCATTGGGCAGATCGTTTATGACAAGGTTAAACATGAATGGTCCCAAGTTTGAGACCTGCGGGACACCAGAGGAAGCAAGAAAGGGGGCAGACGTTGTTCCAGCAAAGTTAACTATAAATCTCCGATTAAACAAATATCTCCTGAACCATCCAAGTAGGGGTTCTTGATTGCCATAAGCATTCAGTTTGGCAACCAGATGAGAATATTTTACTCTGTCAACGGCCTTAGAGAAACCTAAGTAAAGACAATCTATCTACTGTCTCTCTTCAAACTCTGACAAAACAAAGTTATGGAAAAATAGTAGGTTGGTGACAGTCGGACGCCCAGATTGGATGGAATCCATGTTGCTTCTTTGCAATAATGTGTCGAGACGTTTAATGAGACGCTTTAAAAACTTTAGCTAGAGGTGATTGTATAACAATCAGTCTATAATTGGTTACATCAGATCGATCCCCGTTCTTGTAGATGGGTGTTACACAACCAAGCTTCAGAGACGCTGTGTTGATATGTCACGTGTTAAAATCTTATCATTCTGTTGTATTTTCTCGTTACCATCATGGTTACCCACAGGATCAATGTAAAACCAATCACTAACGTTCTACCAAATCTCAAGTAATGACATGCACCATTATCGAACTCAATGTTCCTGAAATAGAAATGAATTTTCATGAACAATACCAAGTTATAGATCAGTTCGTTTTCGAGATATCATACGGATATACAGACAGAAATTAAATTTTTCCAATCCATCGAGGCTTCACTAACGCTCATCCAATAACAAAATCCTGTAAGAAAGTATAAACATTTATTCAATACATCTATACCAATTTCAATCACTGAAAACTATTGAATTAATTCAACCCATTATATGCTATCCTAAAATACTTAAGCAGTAGCTTTAAGCCTATTTTAACTTTATTAGGAAGTCTGCCCACCGTTCACAGTATAGGAGATTCTAGAATACGATCATAAACGCTTACATTTTTCAATGCTTATACGCTGTAGAATTTTATAAATACACTTACGACATATATTTACATGTTTTATAACCGAACGTAGGAACTTCTAGAAGTCCACTATATCATTCACGTATCGTAAAATCACAAAATCGCCGTAATTATTGTGTGCTAATATGGTTTTAATTGAAAAACTTACTAAGTGTGGCAGAAAAGTAATGAAACTGGAATCACTAGCAGTGATCTGGCAACACTGCAAACTTCTCCTTATCACAACGTGAACTTTTGTCTCTCCCAAAGACCCAGTACAAGTTTCAACCTTGTCCAGTAACTACCTGACCCATTAGAACGTGATAAGAGAAGTTTTTCTAGTGTGGTGTGTTTTGAAAATGGAACAGCATAGTTTGGAGCAACAGTGTGCCAATAAATGTTGTGTTTAAGCTGGGTGAATCTGCGGCTCTGACTTTAGAAAAGTTGAAAACAAAACTTATGGGACCATTCATTATCAAGAGCACATGTTTTTCGGTGACATAAGGCATTTTTAGAGGGCCGAGAGTTAGTTGAATATGAAGCTCGGTCTACTAGGTTTTCAACATCGAAAACTGATGAGAACATCGAATGAGTGCGGGCTCTGGTGAGGTCAGACCGTCGGTTTACATTAAGACTAATGAGTATAGAGTTGAGTTTGAATAATTTCACTCTTCATCAGATTCTTACACTAGATTTTGGCATGAGAAAGGTGTGTGCCAAGACTTTACAAAAACCTAACAAATGAACAAAAAGATAATCGCAAGAATGTGTGCCTTGATCTTCTTGACAGTATTGAAAATGACCCACATTTTTTCAGTCGTCACGAATGATGATTAGTCACTATTAATTTGTCCAACAGAGATATATTACATAATATGATATAGTTATATATTATATATAAACCGATATAACGGAGTATCGAAAGAATAAGAAATAATTTAACGAAAGATGTAGCGCACATTCGGACAGACAGACGAACGGCTGTCACTTTAGGTTTGGATCGTAAAATCAATAAAGTTGTCCCGTAACCATGGGGAATCTATGTACCATCTTAAATGTTCTTAGGACCTTACTAATAATCACTCAATCAATCTTTATTACAGGGACATGATTTACATGTAAAGCTATCGATATTAAAAGTGTGTTGTTTAAATTTTGTACATTATCCCCACATCAGGATCACACTCAAACATACAATTTAACGTTCATGTATCTTATATCTTTTGCAAGTTTTCCACCTACAGCGCCGAAGTCAATGTCAATATTCCTGGTTGTTGGATCTACCAGTCACATGCCAAAAACTAGGTAACTTATATGCTTGTGACACTAAAACGCGTTGCAAACGAGTTTTAAGCAAATTGAATGTTGCGGCACTCTTTATCGAATTGTGCAGCTTGTTGATGAAGTGAACACCTGCCTGTCAGGGCACATTGTCATGGCACATTTATACATACATAACAAAGTTGTTTCGGAAATTAAACTTAGCAGCTATTAACCTGATGCTTTTGAAGTTTTCTCTACAAGAAGGACTCTTTGAAATTCAAATGAGTGATTATTTGAATCGCTGAAAATATATATATATATATATATATATATATATATATATATATATATATATATATATATATATTTATATTTTTACCCCAAAATCAATAACGATCTTTCTTTGACCAAGAAGCACCCATGTACCAAATTTCAAGTCTCTAAAGAGTTATTGAACAGACGACTTCAATAAGGCTATGTCGAGTTCTTCATAATTTACCAACATTTCAAACCAAGCAATAAATAAATCTACACTATATACCTGCCTCTCAGTATAAACATAATGTAAGCTCTGAACTTATCAAAATAAAATTTCCCGTAAACAAAGATCTTATAAGGCATTCTTGACTTTATTTTATAAATCATGGATAAAAATTTTCCAAATATTCTTTTTTATGTCACTAAGTGTCAACACTGTGATAGTGAATAAAAACTAGTTTTTTTATTCAGTGTAATAAATATATACAGATGCGTAATAAATCGACCATACCACCCTAGAAACTTCTGATAGTTCGTATTTTATATTGGTAGTGTTGTATGCGATGTAGCATGTAGCAAAAATGGCTATAATTCCGCCAGAGGCCGTGGGAAAATTATGGCCATTGATACACAAGCATACACATCAGACGAAACATGATACATATCTGTCACAAAACAACAAATATGAAAATTCTAAGCAATGTCATTTGTTTGAAGACGTTATTCAGAGCCACAACCTCTTTTGGAGATATAAATAACAAATAACTATTGATTAAATGTTGAAATGACACATCACATATCCGATAGGAGTCAGCCAATTTTATAATTTGGAGCAGACTTTCGAAAATTAACTTTGTTTTTAGCCTTATGCACACTAGAATTCAGACTATCTGATGGTGCTCCAACTGTACTCATATATGGATTTAATGTTGCAATATTGATGTTATAAATATTGAAAGAGATCAGTAAGAAACTCTTTTAAGAGAAATAGATATATTTGAGAGGGAGTACATCAATCAAAGCAGATCCATCCTATGCACCTGGAATGTAATTTGAAACTATAATAAATAATAGTCTTCAAATTGTTTTCACATCATCTGCTGTTAAAATTGACGAATTTTGTATATATAACCTGAACCATGTTTATAATTAAGGACTAAATTTTTTTTTAACACTCCTCGTAAAGCAAAAATATAAATATCGGTGAGTCCTTTCGTTATAGTGTATCAAGATAACTAATAAAAAGGCATTGTTACAGATGCAGTGGTAGTTCAGAAAATACAGAAAAACGTAATGTTATGAGTATAAGAGATACAGAACGTCCACAAGACATAAAAGACATTTGCACTCTAATTACTAGAGGTTTTAAGAGCTGATGATTCATAGGCTGATGATTTCGCCCACTACTAAATACTGCTTCAAAGAAGTTCTCAGAGCTTCAGATATAAACAATGACACATGAGTGTCTCACATGACCACACTGTCAAACACTTTAGCGTCTATCCTGATGCGTATATAATGTTAATATGTTTGTAATGAAAGACATGTTACACACACAAACGCCCAGTTATGGTTAATTTAAAAGTACATTGTACTAATGAAAACTACTATTGCCTTAATGATTAACGAATTCCTTGTTACTTGAGATCTGGCCTTATAGACGAAATGTAGTATTAAATACTGACTAGAGTCTTTCATTATTGTTTTGATTCATCCGCTGTTTTTCGTTTACTTATTAAGATAGAATAGTGAAGTTTTGGATACTTAATTTTGAAATTTCCTCACTTTAACTAGATTATTAATATTTGTATATAATTGGCATTGGATAAAACACTTTTCTGTTCTCTTTACTGTACAGTGATTTACACATATCGGATGTGCTATGTTTATTTATAACCATATTTATGTTATAGTTTTATTTGTTGTTTCTAAAGTTATCAAGGTTAAATTATAAAGCCTTTTACTAAATCATTTATATGGTGTTCACTATCCATATTTGAATATCTCATACAGTTGCTTCAACTCAAACATTTATTACTAAACATTTGTTTACAGGAGGGTGCATGAATGTGTATACTTTTCTAAATGTTTACTATATCAAGCATTTAATCGTCATAAGGTTCAATGTTAATCAGGTGAGTTGTAAATGGTAACAAACACAAGCTCAAGTCTGGTTTATTTGCGCCAGTAAACAAAAACTTGTTGGCAAATTAAAGCAGAGCCACATATTTTCCGTTCATGGCTTCAGCTGACGGAAACCAATATGCCATATTTACATTATAGATTAAGTAATGATTGCGAAAATGAAATATGTGCACAGGTTTATAACTAAAATTAAAATTTAATGTGAGCACAGTTCTATGTGGTATCAACAGTTTTCATTATATAAACCTCATTTCATTAGGAATGTTTCTTTATTAAAATAGCTTATTTTGCAAAACATTTACCTGGAAAGCAAACTCACACACATGGTACTTACTAATTAATGTAAGTAATGATTTATAATAAGCTAAAACAAATTGTAGCACTAGAGTCACGGAATAGCAGCTGGAGGATCAGGCCTGGCAACTGCTTGTCATGCAAAAAAAATCGCTGATTACAAAAGTTCATAAACTTTCTACTTTCAATGCTTGCAATTTCACGTGGAGTAATCAGAAAAAATGATATACTTATTATGCACTCGGGGAAGCTATCTTAAAAACCTTTGAATTTAACATATATATAATTTATTCTGATGAATATCTTCATATCACAAATCAACATCAATGTAATTTTCAAACGTTCTGACTGTCTTTCTTCTATCCGGTTTCCTTTTAGCTTCACTCTCTGGCTGTCGTGATCCACCCTCTTCTAGCGTACTGGTCCTTTTCAGCAACATCATTGCCGAACTCTCCGAGGTCTCCTAGAAAATTTTCCTTAAAGCCCAAGCTTTGTGTTCTGACTTCATACTTTAATTTTCAGATCTAGGCTGGGTGTGTAGTTTCTTTCAGCAAAGAATTTTTTTGAAGCTTAAATGGTTTAGCCGCTCTTCTTGACGTTAACCTTAGCCAAAATAGACATCATGAAACGCATGCTACTAACCTCAAAACCATCATAAGGCTTAAAAGGGATCTCCTTTTTTAAATAAATGAATAAAATCATCTAGGTTAGATTCAGGTGCATTATCATCTGTTTAAGGTTGAGATTGAGACAATAGCTTTTCCACAATAGTAGCATTACTTGTTGGTAGGTCCCACTGAAAAACACGTTTGCTTCTTAATGCTGCATTCGTGGAGTTGTAACCCAATACAGCAGACAGTGCAAAAAGGTGTCTCCAGTTTTGGGCATCACTCAGTGCCTCTATTTTTTCTTGTGTCAGACCACATAATTAATGAAAATTATTAAAATCACGATCATATGTAATATTTTTATTAAAATTTGGCAAAAGTGTGCTGAAACTAAAATCTAATAAATGATTAACTACCTCTTGAAATTACCAATGCTGGTAAATGTTTGTGCCAAAATTGGTGTTCTCAATAAAAATTGTAGTTAAGGCAGTTTATATTCATTAAACAGTTTTGACATACATAGGGTTTATAGGACAAAGTATAATTTATTTTTTTATTATCAACGAGGTAATTATTTATAGTTAGTTATTAGGTGGATTGATGCCTCAATTTAAATTATTACAGATTTTGGTGGAAGTATATAAGTTTTGGTATTAAGTGCTCCTTTTCCTCATAAGAAAATGTTAAGCTAAGAATCATACTGTTTTTGCAGCGACACAATTGTACAGTTACAATAAAATTGTACACAAGTCTGTAAAGTCCCGCATTAAAATATCTGTATCCATTCGAGTTAGAGGTTTTTTATTCTCGTGAGATTTTTATAGGTCCGTTTAGATATTTAATCGGGAACCCATATTTTCGCCATGGATTCAAGTTAAACATATAAAGCTTTTGTATGAAAAGTGTTTTCTAAATCTAAATAGTTATAAAATAATATCAAAGTGAAACGTTGGACATAATAATTTATTTGACAAGCATCAACATTTTTGTGAATAGTGACATAAAAAAGACATATGAATGTGGTATATATTTTTATGTATAATGAATATTCATGAAAAAATATAAAATATGGGTTTCCATGGAAAACATAAATCCATGAAAACATAAATGCCCACATAGAATCTTAAAATGTAGATGGATAAAGATTTCTAAACCTTAAAACTTTCATCCAAATCTTAAGAGATAGGGTTTATAACATTATGAAGCTCTGAAAATTATATTCTTCTGTATATACAACGACATGTCACATAATTTAAACATATTTAATTTTTGTTAGTTAATTCTAGGGTAAAATGACGGTGACAATCACTTGGATTTACCTCAAAGACTAACCAACAAAATATAGTGTAAGTGGTGACTTTCATGAATGTTCCTTTATACATTATAATCTGACGGAATGAAACGTAATTGCCAAGTGGGTACTGGGAATTAATTTCGTTAATAACAGATAACAGGTTACATGGATTAAACTGATAGGTAGATTTCATAGAAATCTGCCTTGTAAAAACACCCTCATGACGGAATTTCCGTGAGGTTTTTCATTTTCTTCGATCATAACTCCCATAATCCGAAATTCCATAATCAGAAAATCTATAAGTTTGTATGGGCTATGCAATATAATGTGAGCTTGTGATATAAAAATGTAACGATAGCTACCGTAAATTATAAAATACACAGACTAAACGTGGTACACAACAGTTCTTGCTTGGATGAGTATTCAGCTTTAACCGATAAAAAGTTTGAAGATGGTGCTATTCGCAATCGAGTAAACATTTTTAATCTCCCAATTCCCAACATAGATCCAAAAAGGCAACATAGATAATTTTTTAATATATAAGGTAGGGTAGGCCTAATAATAAACTACTTTTACTATTTTCGATATATCTTAAGGTTTCAAGATGGCGGCCATTCACAGACTGGCAAAGGAATGGATATATTTTATTAGTTATTATACTTAATAGCGCAAAACAGAAAAGCGTTCTCAGGTTATTTATAATCAAGTTTGTTCTTAAGAGTTTTGTAATATCTCGTAAGATTTCTAGATAGCAGGTGTACACAGTTTTTAGAAGTACCATTGTAGTAATAATGTTGAATACAATAATTACCATAGTTCTTAATAAGTTCAGACTAAACCTGGTACAGAGACAGTATTTATATAGCTTAGTTGAGTTTGATTAATAACCAATATAACGATTCTAGATGGCGGTCATTTACACTAGAGTCAAATTTGTATCTCCAGTATTTTATAATATAATCCAAATTGACATTTTCTTGCAAATCCCAAAGCAATTTCAAGCAAAATTTATATTATTCAATTGTTTATAACTCTAGATGTTGGTCGTTTAAAGTTATAGAAGTATAGAGTTGGCCCATGTTAAATAAATATGTTTGTAAACACAATTTCGGATTAATTTTAAGTCAATATGGTCACGTTTTGTCAAAGAAATTTATGTATATGCTTATGAGACTTTTTGTCTTGTAATGTTTCAAAATTATGGAGTATCTAAATGTTTTAAAGTGTTAATATTATGTATCAACATGCCAACATTGAATGTTATTGAGTGTTAGAGGTACGTTGGCCGAATCAGTGATAAACATCTAAACTATAGGATAAGGCATCTTCAGGTTGACATTTAGAAGTACCGTACAGATAGACATTAGAGATACATTTAGAGATAATGGGAAGTCTACCTTTATTCACACTGAGCCGGAAGGTTCTATATTTTGTTAGGAGGTTAAGTGGCAGAATAGTGTTGGACGATTCCAGCAATAAAGATAACAGAAAAATGTTGCATAGATAAACATATATATATATATATATAAAACTAGGTCATACTTTTTTATGGAAGCAATTCAAGTGAAATGATTGATGAATTATATATTAGATAGTTTTTATCTATTATTTTTGATAATCCTAACCCATATGTAATAAGGAGTGAATTAAAGTATATCACTCTTTAACGAACATGAAAAATATGCCTGCTTAAGGTGGTATGGAGGGTTGGAAATTCAGAAGGCTGTGATTGGAAGGGTTCCAAAATATAGCAAAAACATTTCTGAAGATTAGGAAAATGTTTTATTTACATAATTCCAATTTCCTCGATCATGGATGATGTTGTGAAGAAGATAGCCACTAGAGACATAAATTAAACATCTCTACGGTGGTATAAGACTATCCAGAATCCCGTTTATATATTGAAGGATAAGGACGCGGCAGAATAGTCTCTTGTTCAAATTGTTTCTAAAGTCACTTAAAGGTCTGTTACTTAAGTTAGTCAGTGTTGTTATATTCAGTTTTCAAAATGTAGATAAACATTAGTAAAAAGTTTTACCCCACTAATATGCCTTCAAAGCATTTGAAATTTTGCTACAGCAAGATAAATATGGATAAACTTAAAGATCAGAGTTTGATTAAAATGTTATGACCTTTCATAAAACGTTGAAAATGTAACATAATGATATAACTAGGTGGCTTAAAATATATTTTCCTACATAACTCTTGTGACCTCCAAAAAATTCTGATTTATTTTATTACATTTGAGACAAATGTGTTGCATGCCTCACTCACTCACTCACTACCGTACTCTAAATTCGTGTTGTGCGCCTATACTTTTTAAATATAGTTTGCGCAAATATAGTTAATTTGTAAACGTCTGAAATTACTTCAACTTCAGATAGTCGTACAAATTTCGTTTCCCTGACTTCGCCTGGTAATACAATAAACTGTTTATTTTACTTTCCCCTAAAATCTGTGTTATCTATTGTTCTGTGACTTGTATCTAAATTACTATGACAAGAAATGTTTTCTGTTTCAGTATTAATAACACGCATTTGTTGGAGGAACAATAACATTTGATGTTAATAAATCATACTAATACTGGATTGGTTTAATCGTTAATTTTATATGCGTATTAGTTCCATAATAAACTAATCATATGGTATGTAAACAAGTGTAAATGGATAACGACCTTTAAGATTGAAAATATTTTGCTACCAGTTATAAAATAATTGGGAGCTTTATTACTCAATTATTAAATTTTGTTATAAATACAGTGAATATTTGAAGCACTATATGTTAAAGACTTCATAGTTTTAATTTTGCATGATAAATCTTAGTTTTTCAAAAAAGAGTAAGACATAGTATGATATTAATTCATTCCAAATACATGAGGAACTGCTGAAAACTTGACCTGGCGCCTGCAGTTGACATCAAGCAAAATGGCTAATACAGAAACTCAGTCGTTGCAGCTTCACGTTTTGCAGGCGTTTTGCTGTGTGAAATAATTACTTTTATAACGTTTCGGTACGATACGTTATAAGAAAATCTAATATAATACTAATATCCTTCATTGCATAATCAATCATACAATTGCATAGCATATGTTAATACTACAATAAATATAACTATGATACTAATATAATTCAACAATAAAAAGGCTTTGGACATCGCTTTCGATATTAGAACTGGGCTTTCACTTCCATATCAATTATAACATTCAAATATTTTCTTCCCAGCGTCTAATCATGAACTGTTCAACGAATTAAAACGCCTTTGACACCAAGAATTGTTTTAATCGAGATTTGAATTGTTTAGAATTATTTATAACTTTAATACTACTGCGCTTATTGATTAGTCTCACACCAATTTGAGACGGTAAGTGTAGAAACGCTGTCATTCCGTATTGTTCATTTCTGTAGTTGTCCATCCTCTCGTCTCATAATGGTGGACGTCCCTATCTTGGACCATTTCGCATTTGAAACTACAATACAAAGCGACCTCGAGAATGTAGAGAAAAGGTAAAGTTAACACTTAAAGCTCCACGAAGACATATTTGCATGACTCTCTGAATTTCAATTTTAAAATAATTCTTACATCTTTCTTTAGTGCTCTAAATACCCCTTTCAAAGTTGTATTTAGAACAGCTCCCAAATACTGTAAAACCGTGAGATAAATACGGATACATCAAACCATAATAGGCCGTTTAAAATAGATCCATAGAACAAAATTGTGCAAGTTCGCCCAGGATATAAATGCCGGAAGCCTTTGAGCAGACTTTCGATATGATAGTCCTATGTGAATCTTTGACCCCCGTTGTTTTTTTATCTAATACATTGAATTGTCTTTCTATTTCGGATTGAAGAATTCAACCTGTTCAAATGAGAAAAAGAATTGCCCACAATATTGACTGGCTGCTTTGATCCCTGAGTGACACCGTGAGGTATTTTCACTGCGCCTGACAATGTAATCTTCACATAAGGTAAGAGGAGAGTCAATCATGCGGCAAACCCTGAATACCACAGTCTACAACTGGTGCAACACGTGTCGCATGATGCACACAGTCAAAAGCTTTGGAAAGGTCGAGAAATATGCTTAGCTCAGGTTTTACATTTCCAGGTCATCGGCAACATTGAGAATGAGAGACCCGATATACCATCGATAGTCGGTTTGTTTCCTGAACCCAAACTGTTCAGGACATTGACTTTCGAAACGATCCAGAATTTAATTCAAATTGTAATATTATTTCAAAAGTTTTACTGAAAACGAATAAGAACTCCGACGATATTTCTTTGGGTAAACGGACTGTAGGTCCACGTCGTAAAACTGTCGTGACCATTTCTTACCAACTTCTTAAGGAGTGGACAGTGGGTCCCGGCCTGGGACCTACTGTCCGACTCACCGGTGTCTATTACCGAGGGGTTGACAAGGGATCGTCGTATTCACTCTGCAGCACTTGAATTAATGTTTTGAGATATATTCTCTATAATGCTAAATACTTTTCAGTAGACTACAGAAGAAGACAACTACAGGAAGAATTAAACCCAATCTATATACATAAAACATAGTCGGGTTAGTCACAACATTTATAACTTAAAAATGGCTGTAATGATGATAATGGTATTTGCTAAAGCAATAAATTGGATACGTTTTCGCCCCGACTAGCAGAATAACGATGAAAGTATCGTAAAAGTGCTCAGAAAAATCAGGCAAAGAGAACAATAGTATAAAGGCCTGTTAACTTTTGTCAACTGTTCTGAGTAAACAAGCACAATCACGTGTTTAGTTAATGTAACCACTATTTGTAATTTTTTTTTAATTTTGTCTTAAAAGCATAGAGTAAGGTTAATAATAACACAACTTCTTATTTCAACCTTTTCTGCACCCACTGTTGAGTGCAGAGTAAGACAAATATCCAGATAAGAAAATTAAAAGTTTTAGTAAAAGTCAACTTTTAACTGTATACTATAGCAAATATTGAATATGCAGAATAGTGTATACAGTACGGCTATATGTTTTATTAATTTAATAACTATTTTGAAATTGTTTATATTTTTAGTCTTGAAAACATCATTTTTTAACCTTTCTGCAACCGCTGTTTAGCACACAGTAAAAAATATCCCGGTAAAAATATTAAAAGTGGTGGTAAAAATTAACTTTTAACTGTACTTTCAAGCAAATATTAAGTATACAGCGGTTGATGAGCACTATAATGCAGATATAAAAGAAAATGTAGTATACAACTTTTACTAAAAATTTAAAGAATGTTATAAAATGCATCTTAGTTCGCTTTTGACATAAGTAGGCTTCTCAGACCTTTTTATATATTTCCTTGATCGAGGAAACAAGTCAACATTAACTAAGGCACAAAATATATTAAGTCTAGAATAAATTGCAATGGCCATAAGTATATAATTTAAGACATATTTCCTTGATTGTAGGAACAAGGAAGTCTCAACATTGGCGTCGGATATGTAATTCACTCAAACCAGAATTAATGTTCATACGACATTGCGTGCAAACCCGCGGGAGACTACTAGTTTTAACATAAATTGTAATCTAATTATGTGCCTTTTAAAGACTTTACAGCATTTGTGTTTTTGTATTAACTATACTCAACATTTTAAAACTTTGAGCGGTTAACTGTTTATTTGAAATGGGAATAAACCTAATAGGGTTTAAGAAAATAATTCAGAATTTGTTGCGTTCGAAGTCCCTGGTAACTGCTAGTAACTAAACATATTATCTTCTGTCGTTCCTGGATCACTAATTGAATTAATTTTACACATTATAGCAGTGGAATATAGCCATGAATAGCAATTTGGAGTTTGAATGAAACTAGACCATTTCTTTATCTAGTCTTCATGGAATTGCTGTTTGTGTTTGAATGATATTTACAATTTATCGTTAGCAGCAATAAGGTCATTATTATTTAAGTTAGTATGTCTCTGTAGGCAGATAAGTTTCGTTCGATAAGTATAGTTTTAGGTAATAACATATTTTGTCTTCTTATAATTATCTATTTAACGTAATTTTATACAACTATAAATGTGATATACTAGATATGAACTAAATGGCTGTTTTAATTATTAAAAGTGTTAATAAAACAATAAACCATCCATTTCAATTGACGTGTACTACGAGGAGCGTGTCTACTGGCATATACGGTATTATACTAACGATGGACAAGAGGAGTAATAATGAATACAAACTTACTGTAGATATTTATGGTTCATTAGGATAATGACAAATTACTCAGATAGTAATAATGTGTGGAATTCGTTTAAATTTAATCTCAATTATTAATCCGTTTCATATGTGATGGCTTGAGTTTTGGTTTTAGTAAACTGTTGTTAATATTTACTGCCTTAGCAGTACGCTGTGCGAATGTAGTAGAAGCATCACTGATCAAAATGAAGAATGAGTGCAGGTAGATAAACTAATCACGGCCAAGTCAGTTTTGAAAAGTAGGACAGTTAGTCCACGGGTGTCCCCTGGAGAAAAGTGACGTCAGTCACCCTCGTCAAAACTAGGCGTGGACCTACTGTCCTACAATCAGTTGTTTGAGTTGCAAGGATAGCCTTTTTTTGTGTTTTGTGTCTACAGGTTTTCTTCTTATTTTGAATGAATAGTTCTCAAGATTTTGTTAGTTTCGAGGTAATTATAGAAGATAGGTAAGATATTCTCGTTTGAAAATTTATATTCATCCAACTAAGAGGGCACAAAGCCTGAGATAGTTCATGTAGTCCAGCCTGGTAGTGGGATGGGTTTTCTGTGACATTATTAAGGACCCGCAAGTCCTTCTTAAAATCTTGTCTTTATCTGTCTGTCCGTCCTACCAGATAACCCTTGATAGGAAGCCCTAACTCGAAACTTGTTTCAAAGGTTCATTCTGGTCAGTCAGTTTTGTCACGACATGGAACAACCACTGCTAATCGGGTTCTTAAATGTATGTATTCCTTTCATGAGCACAACCTGAAAATATAAACAATGAATAATGATCATGACTAAAGGAATATTTTGAAATATTGATTATCAATTTCAACTAATCCGGAAAACAGTTAGTCGGTTCGGTGATGACTTTCATGACGTTCTGTCGAGTAATTCGATACTCTGTTGTAAAGAGTGATTCAGTTAGAGGTCGGCAGCACATATATAATATTTGGCAAGATAAACAGCTGATGATTTGTAATTTTTCCCATTGTGGTATTTGTTGTTATGGAGCGTTATTCGATTGAAGAACGTGTTTTCATTGTTAAAAATTTTTTCGAAAGTGGGGAATACATTACTAGCAGGAATCAAGCTCAGCGAAATGGTTTTGGTAACCATAACCGTCCATCAAGTGCAGTGATTAAAAAACTTACTTATAAATTTAATGGTTCAGTGTAACATGTTTAAAGACCTCTACGTTCTCAGGTCAGTGGCAAATATCGCCGCAACAGGCGCATGTGTTTGAGAAAGTCCGTAAACCTCAATCCGTCATCAGTCCCAGCTATTAGGCCTTTCTTGAAGCGAATTTTGACTAAAGATCTGCATTTGCATGCATACAAGATCCAATTGACTTGAGAATTGAAACTGGAAGATATACGAGTTATTCTATCATTAATAATGATAGAAGAAAGAGGCTTGAATTCGTTTACTGGATGTTGGAGAATAATCAGAATGATGACAATTTTATAAATAAAATCATCTGTTCTGAATAAGCTCATTTTCATCTCAATGGCTATGTAAAATAGGCAAAACCTGTCGCTTTTGGAGACTTGAAAATCCTCATACTATTCGCATGAAACAAATTCTTTTAAAAAAGTAAACTGTTAGGTGTGGATTTTGGGTTGGCGGCGTGATTTGCCTTTACTTTTTCGAAAATGCTCGTGACGATGCAGTTACAGTCAATGGAGAACGTTATCAGGAGATGATAAGCGATTATTTTTGGCAGCAGTTAGAAGCATTGGGTGATAATAACGATTTGAATGACTTGTGGTTTCTACAAGACGAGGCCACTTGTCATACAGTTCGAGACACCGTGCAGATTGCACACAAAGTTTACCTACCGGCCGTCTAATCTCTAATTATTTCGGTGATCAAAATTGGCTAACAAGATCCTGTGACCTCACAGAACTGGATTATTTTCTTTGGGGTTAAAGCAGAAAGTTTACGTAAACTGGCCCAACTCGATTCCGAAGCTGAAAGGGTGAGTTTCGGAGAGTTATCGATAAAATTGTACAACAATTAAACGATAAAAAGAAGGAAAGTTTCTTCAAAAGGGTTTACGTCAGTAAAGGTTGCACGTGGTGGTATTTGAAAGATATTATTTTTCATGTTTAATGTCAATCTCTAAAAATGTGTGAAACAATAACATATACCAAGTAAGTAAACTACAATGCGTATTATTGAATTTTTAAATCGTAACCTCTAACTGAATCATCCGTTCTAAGTTTATGTATATACATATTTCTGGAGACATTTCACTTGAAGGGTGTAATTGTATTGTATATTTATAAATATGGAATATGTCTGAAGGGAATAAACATTCTTCATATAAAACCATGATATGCTTTTAAGAAATATTACATTAAGTTAACTAATTGCCTAAGTTATGTTTCAAAAATAAAATAAAATAAACACGTCGTCCCTATTAAGTTATAATTCGTTACACATGCTTTACAAATTCGTATCCTCTTCTTTGGCGATTTTTGAATCAGAATCAGAAACGTCTTTATTCAAAGTTTACACACGGTGTACATGAATGGTGCCAAGAATATAAACATAATATATATTTTTAAATACATAAATGGGTGTTTGTAAAGTCTAAAATAAATCCATAAAAGATCATAAATAATACAATATTAATTATGAATAATTTAGATAAGTATAAAATTATTGTTATTTCTTACAGCTTATTGCTTAAGCCTGATTTAAAAATTATTACTTTAAACGTTTAAAATGCCTTGTGGAGTATTCGAAGGTACATTAGAGAGTACTGACTTTATAGAATTAAAAAATACATTTACGTAAAAGATCAGGTGTTTTCTCTAAAGTAAGCACTACCCAAGAAACAGGGTTTTAAATATCGCAGTTATAGTATACAATTCTGGAAAAACCAGAATTCCAGTGCCGTATTCAGGATACGATATTTGTGGACCTAAGACAATATCCTCAAATTTCACGAGGGAGATGATCAACGTCTATTTTATTATGGCGTATTAAATTATACATGATAACCATGAAGTATGGACCGAACCTTTTTTTGTTACACTTATATCTTCTGTCGGCTTAGTAATACCTAGTAAAGTGTATTAAATATGACTCATAACCTTCGTTACATCTGCTGTGTGGAACCAATAAACACAAAACCTAGCATTTTTACTTTTCTGTAAATCAAATAAACACACAGTACCTACGGAAGGAGAAATTGTGGCTCATTTATAGTTTATAGATGTACAGTACTAATGTTATACTGTTTATAAAATGTTCGTTTGAATATTCTAATGTTTACTATTTCCTCACAGTAATTATTTAGTTAAATGGGCTACTTTAAGCACTCTCGCAGTAGACGTATTTGGTTATATCATCTACAAATTTCTTAATTTTAATAAAAAAAAGAAAAAAAACACTATTCCTTGAAGTTTCATTAAAAGCTCTAGAGTTTGTATGGTGAAATTCATATTGTAAGACATGATTCAAAATGACATGAAACTGATGGCGCTATCTCTAATGCATTACCTATTAAAATACCTATTATGTGTTTTAATTGGCAGAAATTCTTTTTATTTATAAGATTAGAATAATCTAAATTTTAGTTATGATAAAATAAATACTTATTTGAATACGGCTATTACAAATGTTCAACTAATAAGTTGAAAAATGTTCAAAAACTTAAATTATTGTCATATTACTTCGTTACTGTCTTATCAGTATATTTCGAAAGTCACGATACTTGATGATGATTATGATGATCATAGATGAAGTTTAGAGAGATTTTGAAATGGTTAAAATTGAGGTGGCCTCTTTATTGGTTGAGCCTCAGCGAATAATGTCATTTTGGGGCCTGGTATAATGCACGAAAACTCTAAAACTGTATACTTAAAACTTTGCATGAAGCTTTATTTATATATTAGCAACACTGAGTTTGATGATGGTGTACGTAACTCTTTGGGAATTCGCTGAGCGTTAGTGAATATTTTTACATTGGTTTATGTGTAACCATGATGGCAAACTGAGTACAGTCATATGAACTTTGAATACGTGACATTTTTAAAAAGTACAGTGGAAAGTGACTTTCACTAGGAATACTCTCTATGAATAATGACAGTACGCCGAATCAAATAGAGTGGAATGTGAATGTTAAAAGTAGGTGACAAGATTTGATTTCAGCGCACTCTTGCGTTGTAGTAACCTCACTAAAACTTGTATTACAAGTTGTTACTTATATGTGAACTCTGTATAAAACTTGGCAAAATTTTGAACGTGAGACTATACATTTTGCATGTAATTCCACATCTATATAGAACAGAATGAGTTCTATGGTGGAACCATGGAATTTGGCTGAAGATAATTGAAGGCTGTGACACTGAGTCACAGTCTCTTGAGTCACAGATGGCTGACAAGGAGGTGTAACATTTTCCTTACGATTGTCTGCCTTTCTATATATTCTCAGGACATCTCGAGAAGGAAATAAGCTATAGATTGGAAGGTTTGCATTCAACCTTAGTGAAGCCCGGTTTCACGCCGACACGTGGTGTGGCGTACTCCTATCCGGAACTAGAATAGACTTGCTGGTTATAGAACAATCGTATAGAACCACGATCCAAATCTAATCTCCCTTGTTGGTTTTTCTTCTCACATATTCAGTCAACAATGTATACCATGTATCTATATCTTAACCATTATAGATTTTGCTTTGAGTCAAGAAGTTGATGAATAAAAGTATATTTAACACCATCCCTAGACTTGACTTCCTAGATTTGTAGTGAACAGGAGTTATTCATACAGACAGGAATATAATGCCACTCAGAGGCTTTTGTTTCATAATCAATTTGGACATATGGAGAATCAAAGTTCTATATTCAACTTATAGACTACGTTCCACTGAACGAAAATAGTACAGCAGATACAGCTCGCATACATTTCAAACGGGGAACAGAAAGTACTGAAATTTTAATGAAAAACATGTAAAGATATAAAAATATAACTCGTATAAAAAGATTGTTCGAAATCAATTACGTCAGATTATGTTTGACCTTGTCTTCATACGAATACGAGTATATTCAACAATTTTTAAGTATCTTGCATAAACAAAGAAGACAACAAAATAATATAAACAACACATAAACTGCCGGTCCCGCTTCTTAGGTGTTTTGAATTCTGTAATGACTGTTTGTTTGTCACAACAAAAATATTTGCATAGTAAATAACTATATTCTTTTTAAATTTTCCTTCCATCAAAACTTTTAATACTAGTAATAATTTATTTCTTTAACTTAAAATTTAAGATACAGTTTTTTTTAATAAAATTTATTATTAATGATTGTACCTTTAGAATCATGAAATAATTAGACTTGATGAAAGAATATAGAAGCTCTAAGACATTAGCTAGAGCAGTGGAGATCCATAATTTCAAATAACGAACAATCTTGTTAAAAAGAGCAGAAGTAAGAAAAACAATAAAAATAGGAAATCCTTTGAAATATTTTGCAAATAAAATGAAAGGCGCACTTATATGCGCACTTCTGCCACAAAAATAACAATAACAAGTTCTACATTTAAATTTTTAATATCACAATTTTTGATCGTAATCGTACATTTTTTAATGTCTGCAACCATTTCATAAATATTCAATCACACACAAATTTACAATTGTCACACATTCGCAGTGATATCAGATCCACCTTTAACGATACACCATACATACCAGCGCCTCATAATAATTTCATCAACAGACATTACAGTTTTGATTAAGACGAATTTCGAACTTATTTGAGTTTTAATTTGTTATACCCTCAGGGAACCTTTGGATTAATCTGAAACCAACTTGTTGCGGATGTTGACACAGCGTCTGTCTGACCGGTTAAATTCTAAATGTGTCACTGCCTCTAGTGTCGTATTGGTGAACGTCCCCACCACGTTTCAAGGTGCAACTTGATCTGCAGTACTAACTAGTGCCTTTAAAAAAAATATAATCTGATTAATATTGCTACATAATGAAGATATATTTGTTTTCAGGCGATTACGAGAACATGAAGTCATAGCATAGCTTAACACTAATTCAAAATGCAGGTTTACACCAATCACAAAATAAAACAAGTGCTTTCAAAGTAATAAACTACCAGAAACCTGTAGTATGTATCGGTCATTGATATCTATACTAAAATAGATATATGTATGCCTTTATTTCAAGTTTCAGAGAGCTTGCAGAATATACATCTGTTCTATTACTTTCAAACTAATTTTGTTATAACTTTTTCTATGAATTATAATTTCTTTATTACAAAATCGGAACTTAGTAGCGTACAAATACTTGGGTTTTTGCTACTGCAGTATTTCAAAGTTTTTAATTTATAGGTGCCAATTCCATATTTACCCTTATTCCATTCGTTCTCATTGGCTACTGGCCTGTGCGAGGGTCTTACCAAACAGAATAAAGAGGAAGATCGATACAATACAAGAAGGTATACGGTAGTGATAAAAAGTGTTACGGTTATATACAGGATTTGAATCTGTGCTACCACTATTGTCTGTCACCCCGTAGAACTGCTAGATTCAACAACGTTGAAAGCTTGTCACACGAAACTGGGGACTGGCTCCAGTATCCAGTTGCGATTGGCACTGTAAGGATTGTGTGAGTGTAGGAAGCATGTTTGAAATCATTAAGAAGAAAACAGAGAAGAAAATGGGTGAGGAACAGACCCAAGGAAGGGAGTAAATTGTAGTATATTTCGTGAACTTGCATTAGAAAACTCTCATCCTATATTATGGATATGCGGAGATTATCAGAAACAAAACAAAACTAGAAATTACTTGGTAATTGTTGAAATTTTTAAGTCAGAATCCCTTTTGAATGTTTCACAACGCAATAACTGTTCTGCCCGCAGTTCTGGGTACTATAGTCCCCTTTAACCACCCATCCTGGTAATATTTTTTTATCTGTAAAAATGTTATCGAACCTTCATATATATTAACAAAATGAATTAGGCAAGTGGTAAGACTTTCTCTCATCCTGCAAAGAATTAAATATAAAACTTTGGGCAGTTCCATTGAGGCAATTGTAAGTTTAACAAATAGTTGATTGGCAGACGCTCAGTATACACTAAGAATCTAAACGTCGCTTTGGCCTCTAGTACGTTTTCTTATTGGGACGCATTCAATTTGAATATAATTAAACAGAACAGACAAAGGTTTCAAGAGGAGCAAAGACCGCCCATTCATGTGAGAGTGACATTCACACTCTCCGTAAGTAAAAAAAAAAAAAAAAAAAAACTAAAAGAACCAAACATTGTTCTTGAACATTTACCTTGCAGGCGCAGGTCGTTACCACGACAATCGAAGGCTCGCTTACCATATTTGTCTTGCGTAACTGTATATTTGTTTAATTTTTAGTCAAACTGACCACGAATTCTCTCTCCCATAATTTTCCACAGTTTCATCCCAATTCGAAGAGGCTATCTGCTAAATACTTTTCCTCAATCTATCAAAAGCTCACTTCATGGAGTTACGCAGAAGATTAAATTTATCATCACCATTTTATCTAAATTTTCATAAACTTGGTAGCTTGTTTTCAACTCAATTTTTCGCAGTTCATATTGATTCTAATATTAAATTGAAGTTCATGTACATAATCTATATACACCTTAAAAATTTAATTTGACCAAGAAGACTCTACGTGCCAATATCGTTGATTTAGCCTAATCTTATCGATAACTCGCCTATACAAAAATCGTTTATTCTTAACCTCAAGGCTCTCATCTTGGAATTATACAGTAACATAAAAAACAAGGAATTTGAAGACTAATTCGCGCCTTTCTGACCTTATACCCCTCACGGTAAATCTGCAACCGGTTGCCAGCCACTTAAACATTGATTGGTTGAAGATCATAATAAAGATGGTCAGTGAAATAGTTTTAGTAGTCAAAAGATTCTCAAGAAAGCCACCAAAGCAAACCTTGAATAAATGGGCCGTAGTGAATTCCTTCGAACTAAGATCCATATTCCTTATTCAGCAATATTTCTCTGAATATGAATTTGCAAGTGCCGGCAATCAATGCAGGTAGCACATCTAACTAGGAATTCTTTCTGTGACACCGCCACTTTGGTGGTTACATCCTTATTGTAAAATAATTCGCCTGTTTTCTGTTGTATGTTTTTCTTGCTTTCTTCCTCTTGATATTGCTACCAGGCTTCGAGATCCCTAAAAACAGGCCTTCTTTTGACTTGTTTGTATCTTATTGGCATTTTCCTTGCTGTGGTTTGTTTTTCGCCGCTTACACTCTTGTCAATACCTGTGAAAGGTATATTTTAATAAAGGAAAGATAGGTCTCCTGTTTAGCATTATTCTACTCGCTCTCGTGGGCCACTGGCGCGTGTGAGGATCTTAACAAACAGAAGATGGACGAAATAGGTACAGTACAAGGTCAACAGTACTGATAAAAATTATATCAGACAGGATTTGAAACTATCCTATCCTTAACTCGGACCCAAATTCCGAAGGCTTTAACTACTCAGCCGCCGGCTCTAAAAAGGTACCAGAGGTATCACCTCACTTCTACCGATTCCTATACAGGGATTTCCCAATCCTCTTGTCGTCTCCGTGGAGTAATGGACTTTTCTCCTCTCATAACTTTTATTTTTTGTACGATCTTACTGACTGGAGTCGCATGCCTCGTGGTTGAAAATTTTAGGAGGAGCGTTGCTCCTGTCTCTTCTTTTACATAAACCTATTTTCCACTGTCCTCTTTCTACCACAATTGAAGGTGGGTTGGTGGAACAGAACATCACGTCGGTCATTTTCTCAGAACCTCAGTAAATCAACTGATTTATACTGAGATATCCAGGTCGATAATTTGACGTTCTTGGGTTTTTGTTTCCAAGCCGTTCCCACGGGTAGCTATGGAAAGGGGGGTACGTCACATCAGCCCCCCTCCAAATGACCTCGGACGTCCTATCGTGTTGGCCTCAGACCCCAATATTATGTGACAAAGGCCAATGTGCTTGATGAGGTAGCTTTCTGTTTTCCTTGTTTAGTTTCAGACACCGTTGCCTGAAATTTTCTTCCTCCCCCTCCTGGAAAACGTAAACTCGACAATAGCTTTGGACAGATACAGGAGATCAGGTATGAGTGAAATGGACGACAAGCAGTCGATAAATAAAACTGAATCCTACAACAGGACATCACTAAATATTTATATTCCTGATATACTACAGTGGTGACTGATATTCTTCGTCAACTTTTGGGCTGGTAGTGTTTCATCACTTGGTAGTGTTCTCCAAATACTTCTTCAAATGTCACCCCAAATCATTATTACAAATATTTTCAAAATAAGGGATTCCGAAATCGCCAGTCCTGAAGTCTTCAAGCGGCCATGCATGTTTGGCCAATTCAGTGAAAGTACAGAGATTGCATTATAATAACATTCTAATAATTTCTATAGAATGTGAAAGTTGTGATTTTTACCAATTAACGTCCGGGAACAATCCCACAACCAAGCGAAGTTCCCGATGACGCCTCTGTTTGAATAGCTGCGTGCGGAATCTCACTGTGGTCGCTGACAAAGTAGAAAAAGTAGCACAATTACATAATGCATATTGTAAATTATAATAATGTTTTTATTCGAGTACACTATAACACCCAAAAAAATCAGGTTTTAGTGTTAAACCTCACTGATAAACAAATACAACTAGTAAGTTAAGCATGCATTTCAGGAGAAGATTATTTTTGTCGACTGCAGATTCAGCATTTCTATATGATGAATTTTAAAGTAATGCTATGCTCATTAATAGAGAATTGTTCTAGACATATAATTATCAGTCCATATTTGAATTTGTATGGACATATATAGACACATACGTTATCGCCTTTCAATGTTGAGACATGAAGAGGCAAATCATTTCTTAACTTTTGAGTTCCTTTATTGATGTGTTTTTGTTTTTCAGAGGTCCTCACTTAAACTCGTAGAATTACATCGACTCCTCCATTTCGTACTTGGAATAAACTAATAACCGATCCCAATATAAAAGATTCACGGATAAAAGGATCAGTTCTGAACTAAAAAGGAGCAAAATTCAACGGGATACATTGTTATTATGAACTATTATACGGAGTTTGCTGAAAGGAAGGTCATTAACTGGGATTTTTTACGGTGGAGAATTCAGTGTCTGTTTGCATGTGCAGCGTGCAAGGAGGGGAGGACAAAGAAAAGTTCATCACCACATTTGACACACCGGACCCTCATCAGCACAGTTCGCTCTGTGAACTCGCTGGTGACCACATTGTCAGGTAAGCCGTCCTTCACTTTGCTGATCCGACACTGTCATATTTAAGGTTGGGATCGTAATTTCAACCAAGAAAAGGTTATAAGCTAATGTTTTAGCGCATTACGTGTACTATTCATAAATAGGGGCATTTTTGTTTTATCATCAATTTACGAAGGATTTATAACAACTTAAGTTAATTAAGCCTACTACGCTAGTCAGGCGATCAGTTATAAGCACTTTAGTATTACGACTGTAATGAATTAATAGACATGCTAGATAAACATATGTACTTAAGATGGATTCGAACTTCGATTAGTAACTAATTTAATGTGCCGTTTCACGGTAATTTTGTGTGCTCGCGCAGCATTTTTATTAAGGGAAAGAGGAAACACTGTCCTGATGTTATTTACTATGTGAGAACAAAGCAGTCTGTCAACTATTTTCTCCTTATTTGTGGATAAATTACTTTTTTTACTTTTAAATAAAACTATGATTAATTTCTAACATAGTCAGAAAGTCAAAATAATTAATTAGCTCGAATGTAATACACCGTAAACATACGATACACACGATTAACCACAGTATGTATAATAATTCATCAAATTAATATTCTTTTGAATGCTCAACTAGTTCGAATTCCGTTTATTCATAGTGTTATTTTATGTGCAGGCCAGACGACGTATGGTGCCATAAGAAAGACCCGATCGTCTAGAAACAGAACTTATGATAATTTGTTATATTCCTTATTATTACAAATTAGGATCTTATACTAAATTATCACTCAACTACATGAAATCCTACATCAATGAACAAAGATTACTGACTTTAAGTTTGATGAGGAATTGTATGGACTATCGTTTTCAATAATAAATTAATATACACATGAAAGACGAAACAGCAATATTTCAACTATATAATAACATTATCTTTTCACAAAACTGTGCAGGCAATCAAATTTTACAGAATCGAATATGTCTTCAACTATTTTCTACTATATAACTTAAAAAGAACATTTTACAAGTTATGTATTTATGCCTACTAAATACTACTATTCGCTAAATGAAGGTACAACGTTAAATACAGCGTTTAAATAATAACTGAACACTTATTTCAAATCACCAAAAAATCAGAAACCAATAATATTTTTCGAAACAGGATAAATACAACATTTTGGTAAAATTCTAATTTATTAATTTCGTGTATACAGGTACACCATTTTTCCGTTTTAATTTCCCATTTTAATTTATCTTTTTTAATGAACAGTATTTATTGGTTATTAGTAATATTCTATTCGTGAGTCATATTTTTAAGACTTTAACTACATAATTTTATTTCAGGCAAGCTAGATGATGGAAATTCAAATAATTTGTATCCTGGCATTATTAGCAAGTGTCATACATGGCACCGATTTGCACAACCAACGAACACTTCAACCAGATAGGGATGACCCAACGTCCAAAACGGACAGTTCAAGTGCTACTACGCGGTATGAAGAAACATTGAACCCATCAGCGGAGAACAATACGGAGAACATGAATGGTGAATTAGTTAAGGAGATCTTGGATGTGGCAGGACAAGAGCGGAAAGTACGGAAGACATGGATGGGTTTGGGGTCTGTGGATGTAAGCTTGGACTGGAGAGCAGTCGGAGGATCGGTCGGCTACTCAGTCAGAGTAGGCTCTCAACTTTGGACTCTGCGGAGAGATCATCACTTTTACACTCTACCAGAGCTACCCATAGGTAGAGCCTACAACACAATCGTCTCTGCTCTCGGGACAAACTTTAGCTACGATTTTTACTTCAGTGCGCCTTCCATTATGCCAGGTACATTAATCTGTTTGTAGTATTTTTCTGATTTTGTGCGGCCCAAAGTTATGTTTAAGCTATTAAAGCTCAGATATTTAGGCATATATTTGAGTCTACAGTAAAAGCTATTTAAACTTACGGAGCAGATCTAAGTGGGCAACACATATACACAGAGTGTGGCAGATAAAGTGGGCGAAACTTATAACGGAAGAACGATTGAATATATAACAGAGAAACAAAATACAAACCGGCTAAGTCACACACGGAGAAGTGAGTAAAAATATTTTCATCAAATTATATGTACAGAGAGTCCCAATACTAAAGGTCCCGGGTTCGAATTTCAGTATTTTCAATTTTAACCTGTCCCACGTGGTACATGATTTCAAAAGCTCTAGTCTAAAAAATATTTTGGCGAAGTTGTTAAATAATATAACCATTCAAAAATGACGAAGTAAAATCAAATATACAGAGATTTACAAAACCCGGTATGTTTTATATATTACACAAAACATACCGGTTTGCTTATTATTTAAAAATAATGCAGTAAAACTTGCTAATTCTTAATCTGAAATTAATTTTCTTTGATTTGACATGTCACATGAATATATTTATCAATGTCTTCCTACCCCCAAAATTAAGTATACTGATAAAATGGGTTTAATGATGTAACTGTAAGTATATGGAAGTGTATATCATGAGATACCATATTAAAACATTTGGTAAAATGTCTTGTACAAATAAACTAAGCGTCTATATCTAACAGGTTTTTAATAAGAGCTTCGAAGTTGTTTTCCATTATTGCATACAAAAACAATAAATTTCTACCATAAATGCTAGAAATTATTACTAATGCATTAATTAGTATGGTTTATTTAAACTTGTCTAGTGTATTATTGTTATGAATTATAACAACCACATTTTCAAAATAATTCTGTATCACATAGTTGTAACGCTCTTACTAAAATATGGGTGTAATATTTTCAAACAATATTTAACGGATTCTAAAGTTCAGACTTATACCAGCTTTGGCGATTACATACAAACTCTTGCTTCGACAAATAAAATAACAAAATTTGGAATTTTTATTCTGAACAAATTTCCTGTAATATAATATACCACACGAACAAATGTAAAAAAGCTGTATTCTTTTGTAGGATGAATATTTTTGAACAAGTTCAAATTAAAACCATTTATGGTAACTAAAAAAAATGATTATTGAGTATTAAATCATATGCGACCTCATTCGTCTTCAAAAATGAAAACTTATTACATGAAAACCATGTGTTAATCACTGCCGTTTCTTCATGAGAGACTCAAAACAATTTTTCACATTTGGAAATAAAAAAATTAATTTTCTTTAATAAATATTAGAAACTATTACTAGTAAATTAGTATGTTTCTTCAAAATCAGGTCGTATACCATTGTTCATGACTGACAAAAAAACACTATATTAAAGTTTAAATAATTTTGTAATAACTTAAAAAAGTTCCCCAAAAAACATGCTAAATGTTAATTAAATACTCACTTAATAAGCCGATCTGCAAAATTGGTGTGTACCGTGAACATGCTCTTTTAACTATGAGTCCTTTTAAACTTAATAACAAATGTACCAATACAATAATTAATACCAAAACACGTTATTTAGTTGTTATGTATTACTCTACTTTTAAACCTGTTGAAACCCTTTTGACAGTATAAAAGGTTTTAAAGGTCTTTCGTATATTCCTGGGTTTTAATCGCCCGCGTCTTTCTGTAGGATTAATTTTTAACTCTTCCCTATAATTCCATTGTCGTTACATATGGGGCCTAGCAAGCCAAGACATAGGATATCCTTTTTAGATCATTTTGCACTAAACAGTGCAGTGTTATTTTAACCAGGAAGTAATAACACTACATACACGGAGATCAATACAACACCAAATGTATTAGTGGTTTCTGGTTGAACAAACGTCTATGACAAAGTTGGGAGTGCTACAATATTGCATGAACCATGCCACAATGTTATTTTCGATTAAATTAGGGCAACGTACACCCACGCCATGGTGGTCCACTGTCTTTAGCGACTGACTTCCCTCGACCAGTGCGGGTTTTCCTTGCTCTAACAACGCATTTTGTAACGTTGCTTCTAAAAGTGGCTTCATCATTGTTCTGGGATAGAACACTGTGTGCTTGTCGGAGATTTTATACGAGCATTTAGCCCAATTGGCAAAATTCGTACAATGCAGGTGATTATCTCTTTTTAATTCTCCATTTAATGAATGTGGTAAGAATGCGTGTGGTAGTCCTTCAGTATCCTATACACTGATCTGTGGTTAATGCCAGAGCCCTCAAAATGTCTCTGCTACAAAAGTGAGGATTTGGCTCTACAGCAACTATTACATCAGGAGCCCTTTCATTTTTTATCACTCTGTACTTTGTCCTGCAGTGGCTTCACTTTTCTAGCAGTACTATTTCTCGTTGTGCAAAGTGTTCAAAATCTTTCCGCATTTGCTGTTTTAAATTGAGTAAGAAACAGACATCATAATGGATTATAAAAAACCTTCACCATATAACCCCTCAAAACGTAGTTTAAAAATACTTACTCAAAATTCTTAGCCTTTGAATGCTTTCTGTTGTTGTAAAACTAGGATCCATAAACAGTATGGCGATAACTAGGTAAAATACAAAAATCCAAGTTCAAGATTGGTTGTAGCAATAAAGCGATACAACGGATACAGTGGCCCCGACTGAACGTAAGGAAGGACGTGAGTCTTCGGTCTGATGCCCGCAACACCATATCCGAGCCGTACTGCGTGCATTGCATAACAACTAGGCGCATCCTTCAGTCTTTTCTGTAAAGAATTTGCTGCCCTTACACCTTTTGACCCAAAAATTAAAACTTCCGTCCTTGGATCAAAAGGAACTTAGGTACTAAGCTTTAAGTCTCTAGGACCTTTCTATTAAGAGTTATGGCACACATGGGCGAACAGACAGTCAACGACATGGTCTAAGAAGAGCCTCTCGGGTTATTAATGATGACTGACTAGTGTATATGTCCTTGAATATAGTTCAATAGGAAAGAATTTCTATAGTGTAAACCATTTATTTTATTTACATACGATTCAAGCTCTTCAGAGTGATCGCGTTGAGAAACAAACCACATGTCCTCCTGACTACTGGGCCAAACATTTTAATACAGGCCCTCAAATTATTATATGCTTAACATTATACCTTTGCAACACACCTTAACTAAATTTAAAATATTATTTTCAAAAGATCTCATCGAGATAAAACTGTAAATGTCACATAGTAACGTAAAGTGTTAACATACTGTATAGTTGACCCTTATTCAAATTAATATCTTGAATCTATCACATAAAGGTTTTAGGAGTGAATGTTTTCCTTTTTTTAAATTTTCCTACTATATAGTTATAACAAAGACTTAAGAATATTTTACATGACAATATTTGTTATTATTTCTTAATTTTCTTCAATTAGATAAAGGTCTTCACGATATGATGAGAGAAAAGAAGAATTGTTCTGATGGCATAAGGATCTCTCAAGTGTCCCTGTTAGTGAAGCTAGAAGGAGTGAAAAAGGAAGGGATGGTCCTGGAAGTGAAGGATATCTCCACCTCTAGACCTCTCCAGTGGGTGGATCTCCCAAAAGATTCCAGGAAGACCTACCTAACAGGTCTCCTGCCTGACAAGTTCCTGTCTCTTACACTGAAGCAGGTCCTCTCCACTAATCCTCTCCAAGTTAAAGACATATTGTCCAAGACCATCTTCACTGGAGGATGTATTGCTCGTCCCCCTCATAACTTGACCAGAACTTTGGATATTTTCTTTCCTTCAACGATAGGTGAGTTTTGGAAAGACACATTATTTGTATAAATATTTAGGGAAAAGTTACATTTGATTCATATAAGGTATAAATATATTCATAGTTACATTTTTGAAATTTTAATACGGGTATTGGAAAACTATAATATTTATCAAATAGGGAATGGTGTGTGGTATAAAAGAGATGCAATCAATTTTGGGTTTGTACAGTATTATTTGATGTTAAAATCATAGCTCTTCAAGATAATTCACCTGAATACATCAAAAGCGCTTTATCATCCCATAAAATTAAAGGTTTTTATGGTAAGAAATTTAGGCAATATTGTCATCAGGCTCAAATAAAATCGGCTGAAAATAAAAAAAATTGAATTGTTACAGGATGTGAAGGAGTTAGATCAGGAAGTGCTTTGGTTTTATTCATTTATGTCTCAATTAAATTGTATTTTAATTAAATATAATTTCAGAAATTACATGTTTTTTTGACGAAGTTAATTTTTGCTATAGATAAAACACGTCACTCCCTGAAACTTTAACTCATGTAAATGATGTTCAAACTCATTTTTTTATTTCCAGCCATTTTTATTTGGGACTGGTTAAAAGATGCCTAAAGTTTCTACTCTAATTGCTTATAATTTTACGTAAATTGATAACATCAATTTTAGTTTTTCTTTATTGAGAGAAGTTATCTTAAAAAGCTATGAATTTAAATATGAAATATTATTTTCCAAAATTAAAACTATTGCACCGCCTTAATTGATTTCTTTATAGAAATGCAAAACTTGGTGTTATTGAAAAACGTTTAAAAGTAAATATATTGACTGTAACATTGAACTTTTATATTTTACCAATGTAAAGATAACTAGAAGTATAATGTTTAATGCTAATACAAAATTCTTTTGAAGGAGGGGTTTGTTTGTTGTAATTTAATTTTGACTTGGAGCGCAATATAACACGGACTGCAATATACTAACTCATACAGGCATCACCCCAAATTAACATGTTCATTCTAATAAAAAAATGAGTTAAATATAGCACTAGTTTTATTTTATAATAAATAATTCTGTCATCGCAATGACTGTTTTGAAACGCTATACTATAGAGGTAAGTAGTAGGATACGTGGAACCTGCACACTAAATAACTAGTAAAAAATAGCTCATTACTGGTAAACATTTCGGACATTTACCATTGTTATATGTTCCAAGATAGAACACTGCGTTTCGAGTATGAGAATCCACACTCTTCTTTAGGGGCAAAAAAACTATTCATAGGGCTAAGCAATCACAAATTAATAAAGTCGCTAAAGATTTATAACGGAAAATGCTGTACATTAAAAATTTAGGTATGTAATTGAGTTTTATAGCTGTGGGGATATTGATTTGTGCTTACTAAGTTTTTTTACATTTGACGAAGAGAAAGGATTTCAAACCTCGAAACGTTGTATTCTATAATTTCAACACAAAACTGAGGCAGATTTCCAAAATCCAGTTTTCGTTTTAAATCAACCACTGTCAATTATAAATATTAACCAAAGAACCTTAAACATGTTCAAAATCCTTGTAAAGATTATTTGCTTAAACGGCTGCGTAAGGAACCTTAAGAAAATATTTAATACGTGATTATGAGTTTTCCATTCAAAATTTACTTATATATTTTACCGTAAAATGATCTAAATTCCACAAATTCTACATGTTTTATGGTTTGTACTTCTAATAGGTTTGATTCATTACCTTGTGTTGTATTAAATGTAACATTATCGTACTAAATTAATGAGATTATTTATGTAAGTATTAATGACAGTGAGAACGAATGATAATGTTTCCTCGTTGTTGTTCAGTGAAGAGCAGATGGGGCGTACACTGCTACGCTGACGATGAGGTCTTCTTCGGCTACCCGTGCCGTAACTCCGATGACTGCATTCCACGTAATTGGATGTGTGATGGCGACAATGACTGTCCAGGTTTGTTACGGGGGACCGAGCGTATAAGGGACGTGGTAGGAAAGATATAATATAAAACGGTGCTATATTAAGTAACAATACTACTTGCTAATCGGATGAATACACAAACACCATCAGTATAAAATGAAAAAAATCCTTATAAGTTTAGTGTGTAACTTTTATATAATTTTTAATAAAATATTACAGTAAAGGATTTTCGAGAGGGCTGCTGGCAGCTGTGTATGTTTATTATTATAAACTAAAAAATAACTTATAATAAACATGTTCTGTTTGGAATCATATTAACTAAATTCAAGCGGAGTAAAAGGTCATCTTATTTTGCAAATATAATCTAAGTGTGACAATGATAATTGATATAGGCTAATGTACCTACGTGACAATGATGCAATAAAACTATGATATGACTTTAAACAAAGGCTATCATTTATATAGAACGAAATACGCCATGAGCTTAAAGAGTGCGCAAAAAACATATTTTATAAGCATGAGGAAAATACAAAATGAACAAAGAGAAAAAACTTCTTGCTTAATTTAATAAAAAATGCGCAAATTATTGACAGAAATCAGTATTAGTGTTACAGAGGGCTTCTTAGAATAAAAAAATAATCCATAGGAACAATCAGTATAATATTTTTATCAATCCTTAGATAGGGTAAACAGGTCAAATTTAAAATTTTAAGAAACCGAAGTACTCTATTCTAAAATGTAATTCTCTTAGCAAACTAAAGATTATTGAAATGTCATAAAACCACCAAATTTACCCTTTTGTCACCTAACAATAAATTATTCACTCATGCAGACGTATATTTGCTAAGATTCTTCATTTTACAGCAAAATTATAACAGTCGCGTTTTCCCTGATAGCAAAGCGTATGTTACCAATTTCTGTCCTCCACCCATGACTTGTAGTTTAGGTAGATGAACTGAGTTCTTACCTTAATTACCTACGCTATTGTATTTGTTTATCATCACTTAGATGACATCTCTCGTCATGAGCCTCACTTCAAGGCCCGCGCCCTGATCTCAAGACAACTCACCGGTTCGCGCAGTCTCCACACATGCCATCAGCTGGGATTGCCCCATTCTCCAAATGTTCCCACTGCTATTATATTTTTATTTGGTGTAATTACCTCCTCCATTGAACTAATGCTAACTAGTTTTGTCATACAAAAACATTTTCATTCGTATTTCAGCTTCGTATTTAAGCATCAATGTTTACTGTCATTTAGTTATTGACGTCGATGGAAACTTCAATCTCAGTGTCAATTTATTCGATGATTTTGAATCCACAGCCAAATTTTGTCGGAAAAATACGTCATTTTCCATTTCTTCCGTGCCGTTTATCGAGTTGTAACCATTTCCTTGAATAATTAATTTCATATTCTACAGCCATTACTATGATCATATATGTTATAATATTATTCACGTCTAAAATATGATGTAGTCCCTAGCAGTAAGCCCAGGTTTTGTTCTAAAACATTTCATTTTCATTTAATCCAAAACTTGAGGAGCGAACAGGAACAATATTAGAAGGAATTCTGCTAATGTTAGAAATATTTATTTGTCTATTTTCAAAACTGAAAATGGTGATATCACCCTATTAAAAGGAGGTATAATCTCATATAGGAAATCTTTTGAAAAGAAATATGTGATTAGAAGTTGCTACTGAACATAGTAGGATCATTATCATATGCAAAAGACGGACTAAATATCAATGATACTTTCTTGCCGTAACAGAAAACATAATGGTATACAATCGTAATAAAGAAATTTCCCTAGCAAAAGTAATGAAACATTGAATACACCTGCCAACAGATGGAGACGATGAGCGGGACTGTGGGCTAGGGTACCAGAGGAGTCCTCAATGTCGCAAGACAGAGTTCCGCTGCCTCAAGAGGAGAGAGAACGTCTGCCTGCCCATTAAATGGCTCTGTGACGGTCGTCATGACTGCAGCGACGGGTAATATGCTTGAATATTCAACAAAATGTAATAGTGCAACTATTATAAACTATTATACAACTTATAAAACATTAGTGAGAGAAATTGTACAGTTGGGTAAAATGAATGGATATAACCAATCAAACGAGTATTATATGTACAGTATATCATGTCTGGTGACTACCATCAGTGAGTCAAACAACTGTTAGAAGAGTAGTTACATTCTATGTATACCATAGATGGGATAATGATGAGTATACTGCAGAAACCTCGACAGTCGCTAGGGGTCTGTGACAAGTAAGTAACACCACTGTTCGAAGAATAGTTATTCTCTGTGTGTCACAGATGGGATGAAGAGCCTCGCAACTGCCGGAGCCACTACAGCCGTCCTGGAGGATTGCACTACCTGGGAACGAACTGTCGCGATTCTTACTTCAGATGCCACAATAGCCTCGGCTGTGTCGCGCCTAAGTTCGTCTGCGATGGTGACGACGACTGTGCAGACGGTTCGGACGAATGGAACTGTCCGTCTGACGACGATTGCGATTCTTTCAAAGAATTCCAGGTCGGAGGAATATTTATCATTATTTTCTTTTTATACTTGGAAAGGAGTTAAAATGAGAAATAGAATTGCCTCTAAAAAGGATGTACAATGAGAATATAGTAAATGATCTGCGTATAACATGAACACAAAGTAACTAAAAGTAGCAGACATTTTATTTAAGTATAAAGGGAAAAAACAATGTCTGAAGTTCTCCCACTGGATTGTGCTTATATTTAAAAAAAATCGTTTCCTGTTTAAATATGCGGTAGTCTTTTATTGAGATATAACAAACAAACCACTTAACGAATTTTTAATAATACAGTGAAATCTCAAAATATACAACGTCAAATTATGGCTCCCACAGTTTATTGAAATTTCAAAGTATTAAAATCAGTTATCTGTTATTTGAGCTAAATTTGATTGAGTACTGTAACTAAATCGTATGGCCTATAATGAAATGTTCTGACAAACACTTTTGTCCAGAAACAAAATAGAATTAAAACTATTAATATAATTGTTTCAGTGTACTGCGAAATACTTGCATCACAAATATTAAAACACATTTGAATGATTTCACTATTACAGCTAAATCCAACACATTCAACTGCTTCATTCAACTTATGCAATCCAGCCAACCAAATATATATGTAGAGGTCAGCTGCTAGTTTTGCTTTAGAAGTATCTTTGCTTCCAATCATGTGGGAAGGAGAGGTGCCTCCCTCGCAGTTGGATATGTGATGACCAGGACGAATCTGACAGAGAAGAGGACGAGCACTTTGACAACTGCAGTTTGTTGCAATGTAATCATTATATCTTTGCTCTTTAGTGCTTTCCAATCATGGGGGAAGGAGAGGTGCATCCCTCGCAGTTGGATGTGTGACGACCAGGAGGACTCTGACAGAGAGGAGGACGAGCACATTGCAATTTGACAACTGCAGTTTGTTGCAATGTAATCATTGTATCTTTGCTCTTTCGAGCTTTCCAATCATGGGGGAAGGAGAGGTGCATCCCTCGCAGTTGGATGTGTGACGACCAGGAGGACTCTGACAGAGAGGAGGACGAGCACATTGCAATTTGACAACTGCAGTTTGTTGCAGTGTAATCATTGTATCTTTGCTTTTTAGTGCTTTCCAATCATGGGGGAAGGAGAGGTGCATCCCTCGCAGTTGTATGTGTGACGACCAGGAGGACTCTGACAGAGAGGAGGACGAGCACTTTGCACTTTTACAACAGCAGTTTGTTGCAATGTAATCATTGTATCTTTGCTTTTTAGTGCTTTCCAATCATGGGGGAAGGAGAGGTGCATCCCTCGCAGTTTGATGTGTGACGACCAGGAGGAATCTGACAGAGAAGAGGACGAGCACTTTGACAACTGCAGTTTGTTACAATGTAATCATTGTATCTTTGCTCTTTAGTGCTTTCCAATCATAGGGGAAGGAGAGGTGCATCCCTCGCAGTTGGATGTGTGACGACCAGGAGGAATCTGACAGAGAAGAGGACGAGGACTTTGACAACTGCAGTTTGAGGCAACGTAATCATTGTATCTTTTCTTTTAGTGCTTCCAATCATGGGGAAAGGATAGGTGCATCCCTCGCAGTTGGATGTGTGACGACCAGGAGGATTGTGACAGAGGGGAGGACGAGCATTTTGACATTTGCAGAAGAGTATTATAGTGAAGTTATTGGTTTATTTGTCAGTGCCATGTTAGTTATTTTGGTATTCAGAAACGACTTCAAAATACAACAATTGTATTTTCGTGCTAGTGTTTGTTGTATAAGTAGCTTACTTCCAATAAATATTATTTATAAACGTATGTATTTATTTTCACCTTTAAAATTATTTTCAACAACTCCACTTCGATTAGATTTGTTAATGAATCAATAGTGGTAACATTTGATAACTAACAGACGTAAGAACTGATGATATTGGCAAAAATATGCATCCAATATCTTTACTTATAAGCATTAAAAACTCAGATTCAACATTGATTTTCAATTCACTGAGAGATGGCACATAGAGGTGCCGTAATACATTGTTATGGAAGTATGTGTTGAATGACGTCATATTAAAGCCTATTTATTTTCTAAGTGAGGAGCCGAAGTGGCACTTTGGATTTATAACAATTAAATAAATAAAGTCTTTGCTCGTGAGTGGATTTCCACACAATCCAGTGTTTTACTGAAAGCTCATGGATAAAAATTTATTTATTATACATCCAAATGGCATTACTATTTGGAAAGTATGTTTCACTAGAATTCAGAAGTATTTTGTCTATTTATTTACGAACAACATTACATATATTTCAAAATGTATTAATGCTCCCGAGGCATATCTTGTCATTTGCATTGCGTTTACCTAATTAATTTACTTTACTAAAACTTTACAGACTTTCTAAAGTAAACTTTTAGCTTACAAAAGTCTGAGGTACGATTAATTTCGTACAGTAGTCTTTAACATTTAAAAGAAATTTTAATACCTAGGTTTAATTAAAATGCTACCTATTTTTTGTCGTAGTGGCTTGAAGGAGAATCAATACCTATAAATGTGTAGAAAGTTAGAAAATTTCCCATCCAGATGCAAAAATTCAAAATTATAATCATCAACTGCATTTTTTATTTTGAAGAATGTTAAAAGCTTCATGAAACAAACCTTTTCATGTGCAATGATGTTTTACAGTAAGGAGGTATTATTCTGTGGGAGAACCTCAATAATAGAGCGGTGCGTTACAATAAAATTAGTTACTACATGACAATGTAGTATTAACAATAGACATATTCACAATTTAAGATTACGTGTTTTTGAATGCTACTGTCGGTTCAATGTAAATTATTAAGTTCATTTGATTCGATAAGGTTCTTAAAATCTGAAACTTCTCGTTTAGTTTGTAATAAATCCTCTTGTAATAATTTGTAAATATAGTATCGAAGGTATTTTTAATAAATTATTCACTGGTGGCTATTAGTTTGTTGAGGAATTTATTTTTCAAATACATACAGAGGGGTTTGAGTTGTACAAATGTTTTAAGCAGCTATCAGAACTTCTGTACCGTAAAATTGCTAGGAATTAATTTTCCCCATATTTATTACTGCTACATTTTTAGGTTAAACACTTTTCTACGCTCCCTAATCGATATAGACAAGGATATAGACGCTCCCTAATCGTAACGTCCGCGTTCAATAACGTGATTAGTCCATGTAACTTGAGGCACGTCACACCAGGACCTCTGAGCAGTGAAGTGAAAGAAACATATAATTCAGGTACATTAAATTTTCGGTAGCGGGGTGTCGTCGCCTCTACCCTGAGTCGGACTGACCCCAGACCTCATACATTCGCCATCACTTTTGCAATTGCTAAAATGATCGCTATCACAGTAAAAGTTTGATTCATTGGTTTTAAAGTTCTGCAGTTTGATTAGCAGGCAAGTAAATGGTGGGGTTTGAGTTCTGAGGCCATTCTAAGCCCTGATACACTGAGTGAGACGTGCAGTATCCTGGTCTTGACAATATTGTTTATGCGTAGTACACGTCCAGTATAAGTTTTTCTGCGATCCTTTGTTGCAGTTTAAAAATATAAAAACTGTCACAGCTACTGAATAACATTTTATATAGCTATTATACTGAAATAGCTTATAAAATCTACGAACGAAGATTTGGTATTGTTCAGTCTTTCCTTCAATAAATATAATTAATATGTTTGTGAAAATTTCCGATAAGGTGTGAGCTACCAATGAATGCCATGCACGAGCGCCCCCTGGAGTATGACAGTGACTGCGACATTTGCAAAGCTGACTAATCTTAGAATACCCCTAATTAGCGTTCCAGATGCTGGTTTTATAAGCACGAAGTAGGGAAATAACTTAGTTATTAATATTGATGATATGGTAGGTGAGTTGTTTTCATCATAATATATTTGACAGCCATGGAAATACCGAATTATGATCAACGTATAATACTGGTGGATGTTTAACAATAGACTAACCTATTATTAGACTAGTCACCGATTCGTATTTTAAAATGTTAAAAACTATTAATTTACTGTCATCGATAATGATACGACCGGTAAATTTTCCTTATTTTTATTTAATATCTCATACATTATTGCTTTCCTACCATCTCTGGCACTTGTAATGTTTGACTACCACCTCGTTTAACACACATAACGGAAGGACTCTAATCAATTGAAATTTTAAAAATAAACAAAAATCAAATAAAACACGTAGGCAAAACTATATTTGCAGTAACTATTCAGTTGCGTTGATGTCAGCATGTAAAGTAACAACTAAATGTTACATGAGATAGGTCATGCAGTAAGAAAGAACAATCCAGTAAGGTCACCAAAGGTCACGTATTGTGCTTCACATATTCGTACAATCTAGCAGGATTCTTGTACAGAATACACACCTTTTAACTTAGGTTATACATCTTTTAGAAAATGTTTTGAGCTGGATATGTTTTTTAGATGCCGAGGCAGCGCATTATAATAAAGGCGGAGAGCTGAATAGTACACGACCTTTACAAGACGTGTCAATCTATGTATAGGGTAGACATGTTACCCTTGTGATGAGTTTTATATTGTTGACTGAAGGTCCTTTCTGTAAAAAGATGAATGGTGTTTTCAAAGACAGTTCAAATTTCAAGTATGTAGATACTCGGAAGATTGAGTAGATTCAATTGCTGATAAAAAGCATACAGTGAGCACAATAACCAGCTCCAGGCAAAATGTAAATTTGAAGATAGTTTCTTTACCAACTACAGACTTTAATACTCGAAAAGCGAAAATAATTGTGGACAGCTTTTTGCATAGGCTATCAATATGTTTAGGCCAATTAAGTTTATCAAGCACAATACTGTAACGCCAAGAAGAGGGGTAAACCTTGGTAGGTTGATACAATCTACGCTGAAACTTGATAGATCATGATAAATTGGTGAGAACATTATTATTTTAGAAAGAATCAGGCCAATTCATTGATTTGGAAAGCATGAGTTTCAATATTTTTCACCTTAATATACCATTACCAAAACAGTATGGATATTCAGACCGTTCACCAAGTTTTTTCACTACTCTTCAGATGCGCCAGTTTTTTGTGGTTTACCGTAAAGTCCACAAAAGTGTCTTCTACTGTGCAACTGTTTTGTTTTATATGTATGTATCTGATTGTTTCGCTCATTTGTACCAAGTGAAAGCTATCAATAGTATCAAACATAGTTAAGTAATATTTTGTAGAGTTTGTTTTATCTAGTATTTTAGACCAAAGTTTTATCACCCCAATTCTGAATTATTTTATTCTGGAAATTTTGAGAAAAGTATCCTTTGACATTCTTTGTACCTTTTACTTTTTCTATATGTTCACATCAGTCACATCAATAAGCTATGTTGTCACCCAATGTGTCTGAACTTACTCTTAGTAGTAAATTGTTTCTTGCGCGGCGAAGGACCACAACAAGAACAAATAATACATTACACCAGTTCTCTGACTTATCACCAAAAGATCTTTCGATGTGTGCATCAATAGTAGCACCTATTTTAAGCGTTTTTAATATACGAACTCTTATGTAATAAACAAATTTCGTGGGCCTGAATCAGCTGATTTAAGTGATTCTAATCTGTTAATCCTCTTCAAAATCATATAAGGAAAACGTATCACCGTTGAAAAACAGAAACTAGAATAATACGACTTTAATGTTGTTATATAATAGCCATTATTAATTTCCCACCATTCAGAAGATAAAAAAAACAAATTACGTGAAATCTATAATGTAATGATTGCCCGTTATCGGAGAAAGGAAACCTATATATTGTGAAATGTATTGTTTGAGGCCCTTTTTCAAGTTTGACTCGAACAATATCCGAGCTAAAACTGGTAGAGTATTTTAAGATCTTCATAACACGTTTAATTTCTTTTTAAATATTATTACAGTTTTTATGTTATCAAGCACTTTTTGACGAAGAGATATTTTTGTCTTCAATTTCAGGAAGTTCCGAAAGCGTTTGCAGTAATCATCGAAATAGTCTTGATAATTGATTAACTTAGCTTATTTTTTAAAAGCTATAAACATCGTTTATTAAATAACAAGAACTTATTTGAACACAAGTTTGTTTAAGAAGAATGTCTTATTCTACCTGCAAAGGCGAGTAAATGGTGTTCTTTCATAGTTCACTCAAACAAGGAGCACTATTACTTGAATTTAATTTTTTTTGTAAAATAATAAAATTACTAATTTTCCGTGTCCGAATAAAAGCCAGCCATTCGACTCAAAGGACCACACGTTGGGTACTTGCGAGCTAACAGGTTAGAAAGGTAGACAGTTTTCGGTTTTGTTATTGATCACAAATTTCGGGAAGGCTAACAGAACAGTGATTATTATTGACTTATACGGAACACAACGGCCCCAGTAAACTTCATAACACTGATTTAAATGTGAATAAAATCAGTTTTAAAATATATGGATATAGCACAGTTGTTTAAATAATATATAAAATAAATTTAATACGACGTAGTGTACCTTGTGTCTATTTAGAGTAATTGGTATCCTACTTGCCCTTCACGCATGGGCAGGTTGATCAGATGAACTTTTGGAGACCTATAATGTGAATGGCGGGTGGGGGGGAGGAGTGAAAAGAGGGTAGACATGCTAGGAAAACTGCTGACCCGACGGTTCAGTGAAGGTGCGGTGAAAAGACGACATTTTAACTATTTCCGGTCACTAAAGGCAGGACTGTAAAAAAAATTAATACACACTGGACAAAACGTATTTCCTCAATTAATGAAACAATAAAACTAAAGTCTGGTTCAATTATATAAATATTTAAAACACATTTGACCATTTAAGCATGACCACGAGACCGGAGTTATACAGGAGTTGCCGCTAGATCGTCTTACACAGAACTAACTAGAAAAACGTTGTTCAGTTCAAAGATTTAGCCTCCACTGTTCTTAACATGACTTGTACGTAGGAACAGGTACGGCAACTACTCTTATGCGTGCGACAATCAATGACAGGTACAAGCTAATAGTTGTAAGCATCGGTTCAGCTGCTGTTGTGTAATGGTTCAGCTGTCTTATCAGCAAGCTGAACCCAATATTATCAATGTAACGAGATATTTCCTACCGAAAACCGATTGCATAGCCTTAATTTGAAAAAAAAACAGCAAATTAGCTGGCTTTGTTTTGGCTACACAGAAAAGCCTGTAACTTTTATCTGTAAGTGAGTAGTAAATACTCATTTACTCACTAAACGGTGCGTTAATCACCACTTATTTAAGAGATTATTTTACAGTTTTACATAATTAACCTTATGCCATAAGGTTTTTGTTACCTGACGAAGAGGATCGATACCAATCTTTGGAACGTAGTGCTCTCTTTATTTATTAGTGATACAACCATATGTAATCCGGTGAACTACGACAAAGCTATTTTGAAGTTGGCCTTATGGTAAAACAAGACTATATGCAATGAATAATTCCAAATTATGCATTAGAAAGCATGTAGCAACTACCCACAGCTTAGCACGCAATTCCCTGTAACTAACAAAGAATTGTATAGAAACGCTGTTGAGACAAGTGATAGACATTGGAAGATATGCCAATCTTATGTTTCATTTTAGACAAATTACGTTTTAATGTTATAGAACAGTATTTTCCCTGCATTAGATTCGGAGAGTGAAACAGTTCTTATGAAGTCAATACAAAACCATGCAAACAACACATCGAGCAACACGGTCTGCCAACACATACCCGTGATACACTCTGTGTCACAACACGCCTGCACCGCAATTCCTGCAGTCTCATTAGTGCGCTGTTTAAAATAGTTTTTGTGGGTGCTTGTACTCTACATTGGTTAAACACCTCTTGTTATTTATTTGGGAAGAAACAATCATCCAAATACATTTCATCACACCACACCAAACATTAACTTTAGGCGATTCACGTTGTTTCCGAACAATTACGTGTAGGTTTTCAGAGCACCTTATTCGTGAATAGTGCCTTGTGTAATCCATTCACATGAATAGTAGCTTCGTCTGTAAAAATTACATAGTCTAAAAATGATTCGTTTTCACTTATTCTGTTAAACATTCCAAAAGCAAAATTGTAACGGTTTACAAAATTATTGGATCTCAATTCCTGCTGTATCTAGATTTTGTAAGTGTGTAAATTGATTTTTTATATGTAAAACTTTGTGAATTGTTGTTTTTTTGAATACCTAACTCAACGCTTCGACGAGGGATGGATTTCCCAGGACTTTAATTGCCGATTGGTTAATTATTTCAACCGTTTCGTCTGGTACACCTGATCTGCCTGTTGATTTTTGTTTCTTAACAGATCAAGTTTCTTCGAATTGTTTAAACCAACGTTCTATGTTATTTTTGTGTGGCGGATGTCTTTCCAATTCACGTCGGAACGCACGTAGACTAAGATTACGTTTTAAATCAGCCAACAATAAAATACACTTTGCTTTATCTTTATCGGAGAGCATAGTAACTCACCACAACAACACAATACAAGAACTGTTTTTGAGGTTACAGCAGCTTATAAACAAACTTTTGGGTTGGAGGCTTTCAGAGATACCAATATAACATCTAGAAACTTCCCTACTATCTTCCTACGAATTCGTGAAACCGCACCATTCTTTTATGATAACCCTGTGTATACCTTTTAAAATACAATTCTCAGTGTATTATCCACTCGATGTTTGGTTTTACCAAATCTGCCATTACATTTGACTAGCCACTAACAAAAAACATACTTCCAGAATCCAGATAGTACCTATTAGGTAAGATATCAAAATTCTGAGGGTTTCATCATGAATGCCAGTAGTAATTATGCTAGTTGCTGCAGTACTTGGCGGGTAACATATAAAAGATAATCGCATGTACTTTACTTGTAATACCGATATTTTGATATTGAGTGAAACATATACATTACATTACATTCATTTGTGCTGTCAAGATCTCTATTCTATTGATATATTACAAAATGTGATTTATCAAGTGAAAATATATAATATATTTTTATATTTACTAGGTAATTTATCAGTAATGTACCAACATAAATACTTATTAGAATCGCTAGATATACTCTAGGGCCAAATTACTATTTTGTAGTGACGTACAACAGTAGATCATATTTATGCACTATCGCATTTTATGATTCAACCAAATCTAAATTGCCTACTCTGAGACAACTGTTATCATTTATCTGAGTAAAGAGACTGCGAAACGTATGTTTGGATAGATCTATGTTACATCAAGGTTATTTTAAAATGCCATTAGTAACCTTTATTAACTATCATTTAACATAGTAAATTTCCATGATACTTACGACTCATCAATAATGAAGCTTTGTAATTGTATTGTAATTGAAAATAAAACCATTTGATTTGATCTTTAACTCAAACAGAATCGTAAAGTCCATTACTCACTGCAAGCAAAAATTAAAAATTTACACATTGTTAATGTTTTATACAAATGAGTCCCTTGAAGCTACTTATACCTTTATCATTGCCACAAACAGAGATGTTAAAATTATAATCCAACAACTATTTCAATTAAAACTATTTTGTGAATTGAGTAAACGTTGTAAAATAAACAAATATGAGATAACACGGGTGCAAATAACTGTTCTGTTTTCAAAGTCACCCGAAGGTGTTTTTTTTCAGTTAGCTGTAAAGTTTAATTTGATATACACCACCACCAAACAGAGATTACACTGTGGTGTATTTCTCAACCTACTGTATTACAGATTCATATATGACATACCCTCTTCTTCTATGAAATGTTGTGTTTATAATGTCATTAATTAGTTTGATAATATTCCAGAAAAAGATGGTAGAGAGCTCTTTTATTTGCACTGGTCCTTATTATCTGACCGGCCGCTCCAGAATCATAGGAGTGATCTTTGGCCTGGCAATATACTTATCCGGGAACGAGTCCCGGAGAGCAAGTACTTTTGTGATTCAATGTTAGTTGAAGATTAAGCTATCGCCATTCATACAAATTTAATTAATGTACATACAAGTCGTTTGACAGGTATCTGGCCTTCCGAACATATGTTAGTTTGGTTATTTAAACACATATGTGACAGAAACGGCGAAATACATAATAATCGTAAAAAGTAAGGGCTCTGTGGTGTAGTGGTAGCACACTCACTCGGCAAGTGAGAGATCCGGGTTCTAGTCCCGGCAGAGCAAGTACTTTTTATGATTAAATGTTTATTGAAATTATATATATATACACAAACAGGCCAAACCCTCAGCCTGCCTCATCACGAAATATCCAAAACTACATAATGGATTTTTATGAAACTTTGTGTAACCCCTTAGGTGCTCGCTAAACACTTTCACAGCCTACCACTTAAGGACACTGAACTGGAGAGGATGGTTGTCTACGTTATCGTATACAGTCCCTATCAGATGGCGGGGTTTCATTATAATTTTTAATTATAGAAAACTGAACTTACAAATTTAAGCCGTTGTACTGTTTAGTAATGAAGATCAACTATTTGGTTTTAAGTTATTAGAAAACCGTTCACGTATTAAAAACTTTCCATATAATTTAATCGAATTTTAATTTATCTTTTTTTAATTCACAAATTCAAATTAAAATATTTTATTTCTTTACAATTATTTAGTTGCACATGATTCTCTTTCTTTCTTGATTACAGTTTTATCATATACATATTGTATTCTTTTTTTAAACTGTTAAACTGTTGAGATAACATGGAGGAGGAAATTATTGTTATTAATGGCATACAGATCCCTGTGAAGTAGTAAAGATTTGAGGTGATAGTCGGGATATTGAGAATAGGAATATTGTTATACATGCAGTAACCTCTTGTATTAATTTTTTAGTTATATGTATGCGAAAATTGAGACTGAAAAACTGAATTGGATTCACTATAATTAAAATAAACCGAGAAGAATACGTACACCTGAAAGACTCAATTACAAGAAATTACAGTGTTACCAGAGCTTGACAAAGTTATGTACCACAGACTTTTAGTGGAGGACCCCTCTGTATGCAAGAAAACTGACTTAAACTATTTGGATGACTTTATATCTTTATTACATTTACTTGCAATCCTAAATTTATTTAAGGATAAGAATAACTAATCATTGGCTTGGTATTGTTCACTAACATTCTGAGAAAACATAATCTGCACATGCAGTTCAACATAAAAAAATCATTTTAAAAACTGCTTCAATCTAAAAGGAATTTATCATTTAAAACCTAATTTAAATGTAATAAAGTTAAGAAACTATCAAGTCATATATGGGCTAATTTTACAATCTAAGAATCCAGACTGCCTAAATATAAGATTATATGTATAAGTTTTATTTCTTTGTAGAGAATAACACGTATTCTATATAACTGCTGATAGCAAATTCGTTGTTTATTATATCCATTTGATTATTTTTATTGGCAGAGCTTTAGCAAAGCCTATCACTCGAGAGGCTCAAAAATTTCATTTCTGCATGTCTGTCCATACGGTATCTCATCTCGATAGTAAAATGGCCCATAGACTTTGAACTTTGCATGAAGCTTATTTTAAATATGAGGAACACTGAGTTCAATGATGGTACATGTCAATATAGGTTTTGGCTAAGAGTTAACAAACATTTTTACATTAATCTTATGTGTAACAATCAATGTAACGATACAATAGCAGAATAAATTAATTAGTAAACAAACTGAGTATAGGTTTCGGACATTTACCATCGTTATATGTTACAAAATAATTATATGTGTTATACATTTTGTAGCATATAACGATGGCGAATGTCCAAAATCCAGTTATCCTTTCAAACCTCCTATCGTCAATAACAAACTTTAAACTAAGAAACTGAGTACAATCATATGAGATTTGATTATGTGACATTTTTATACATGAGTCAAATGAAATATAATAGAATGAAAAGTGAATGTTAAAAGTTGCTGAATTCAGCGCACTATTGCTTTATGGTACCCTCCCTAGCTGAACGGAACTTTTAATTTATAAACACTGCTATGGAAGCTTACTTAATGAACAAAAATTTGAATGTATGATGTGGCATGGGATAAAGAGAAAGATTTAATCCGTAGACTTTAAATTTTGCAACAAACTTCACTAATACATAGACGAGAATGTATTCCGATGGTGCATGACCAACAATGGCTAAACGTCATTTTTGTGTCAATTTCTGTTCTTTATTATAACATATAATATATATTTTGTATTTCTGTCCATTTCGAAACTGAAATGAGTTATAGTTTTTAAATATTGAATGCAACCACAGCAATACCTGTACATGTTACGTGACATGGTTTACTCCTACCTTGTTATTATTATGTTGCTCTTAAACATGAACACTGAAAAATATATACCTCATATTCGGGAAATGTGACCCAGTGGCTTGAAACTTGGTATATTTTGGTCCAAGAAAGAACTCATTTTGGGATCAAAAGGTGTAAGTAACCATCTATCTTTCTATGTGATAACCTCCATACACGTGGACATGTTCCTAACACCTGGGCATAGTTTTAGTACTTGTTATAAGTGGAAACTGGAGAAGTAGTTCATTAAGTATGTAGATACACAGCAGGGTTTCAGCAGTACAAACACATTAATTACTGATGTTGCAGTGGACAATGTATGAACAGATAAAGTCACGCTAATATTTAAAATTATTATTTTGAGATAAAAAACTCAATACGAAAAAAAAATATGAAACTCAATATTTTTTCATATTGTGTTTTAGGAAACTATTTAGTCAAATTTCTGAAAAATGTCTTTATTTGTGCTTTGCCGAATCAAGAACTTTGTTTTTCACTACCAGTTTTTCCTACCAATCATTATCAATCATCAAAATTGACATCTACTAGAGACGTCAACGTTACTCATATTTGACGTCATATTCACGATTGGGAGACTTAGTTGGTTGCTATGAGGACAAACATTGCTGCTAACTTCACGAATGAGACACACACTGACGGTAACATCACCTACATCCCGCCTGATCAAGCTGAGTCGGTCCATCCATCAGATTAATGATAGTGTGGAACGATGTCAACTATTGTTATATATGTCATTTTAAGGAGAAATCTATTTTGTAGCATATAATTTTAGTATTCTTTTTGATTTGGCACCCTTTTTTAAACGGCAACCAGTAGGACTGCATGGGTTGCACAGGCTTAGAGCCGCCCCTGAATCTCAGTATACATTTTATTTTCAATACAAATTTCATAGAAATAATATACTTTTGAATCCAGCTACTAGATGATAACAAATTTATTACCTGATAGGCAGGATGAATATAATTGTTTTTATCGTGTTACCTTTGTGACTATTTGCATACAATTATTTCGAGAGTACAGCCAAATAATAATAATAAATAGTATTCACTCTGAAATCAGCAGCATCTTGATCATTATGCATGTAGAATTCTATTGTATGACAAAAAACACGTATTCATGAATAACGCGCATGCACTCCACTTTATCTCTATGCGAATGTCCGTTCCACTTCCACTAGTTAGTCCGATCATCGTAGTCTATCTCTGTATAGGCGTACTTAAACGTAAATAAAGAATTTTTCATGCTCATTTTCACGTATCGCTTCACTGTGGTTGTTGTGGTAATCAATTGGCCTTGGCCTATAAATGAATAATTGATTAATATTCTTTTATACTGCAACTCCTACTAACAAATGTAAAATAAAATTAAAATATCATATCACAGCAGTAACAGTGTATTAGTCCCTTTAAGACATTATATAATAATTAATATATATTTTTCAATCTAAAATTTACATGTTACACAATTTTTTCAAGTATTTACCTTTCATCAGTAATTTAGAATATTTTGGGATGATTGATGATTTTCTTCAATATTATTTTAATGATTAAGCATTTTGAATGAATATATTTGTTGTTTTGTATTGTGAATATATTTATAATAACTTATTATTGTCTATTTATTACTCTTATATTTTGGTAATAAATGCTCTGTATTATATGTTGTAACAGCAGTGTAATTGCAGAGGATAAAAAAGGAAAATGTATGGAGGCTAAAATTGGAAATTATAGCTTGAGAGTGCATAGCACTGACTGGGAATTATGCTTGATAGTTCCCTCACTTTCTCGGACCACATCACCTATGTCACTCAGAGAGCTATGGAGAAACTGTGTGGCATTTACACATTCCAATCAGTTCTACTGGACACTGTGAAACTTTCCTTCATCCAGTCCCTCATTCTCTCAGTCTTTTATTATTGTTTCCCTCCATATGGTAATAGCATATCAAAGAAGGATTCCAAAAATTGCTTTAGAAGATGTGACCACCTGTCTTACTTTCGTGATGCTTTTAACCTCTTGACTATGGATATGATACGAATGGTTAAAACTTGCTCCCTAATAAACCGGCTGTTCACACAGGAAGAGCCAGGGTGCCTGGCTGAGAAGCTTCTCCGCTGAGGTGAGGTCGCTTTCCACAACACCCTTCAGGACAATCAGCTTTACTTTACAAGTGTGAGGCTGAAAATTGGTAGCAGTGATTCCTCCCACTTTGGTCTGAAATTCTGTAATGACCTTCCTCGTAACGTAAAAGTCCTCAAAGTACTTAGTTTTAGAAAATTTATCATGACGGTTTATTTGTAATCCTAGTCTAGTTTTGTTATGTTCATGTGAAGTTACCAGAATAATTTTATTTTGTTATAGTTATTTTTAATCTAGATAGGTTTAAGTAATTTTAGAACAATGTATGTGAGTAATTATGAAAAACAATGTGCATTCACAATCGCTTTAAATAAAGGCATTTTTATCTATTTAATATGTACAACAGCAAATGCACATGTTTCATAGCAATGCGTAGAATATTATAATAATCTAAAATTCGCTGCATCAACAATAGATATCGGTGCTGGTTGTGCATCACTTTCATGACGCCTGTGTGGCGTCACTGGTTCTGAACATGACAGGCTATATTCTCAAATTTTGGGCGATTTTTGGGTTCATAATAATAAAATTTGATTCTGATGTTTGCTTTGGGCAAATTGTTGTAACTAAATTGATTAAAATACATATCAATTTAAAAAAATACACGAATGAAAGAAATTCCCAATAAATAAAATTAGAAATTAAAAGGGAAACAATTGAAAATTACATAATTTGTACTTGAAATTTATTTATACAACAAGTAAATATACAGCCACTTAAGAGAACTTAATACCTAAATAATTACTTAAATAGCTTGTAGTATTTTGCAATTTGTTACCACATTGTACAAACAAAAAATGGTTATGTAATACTGCATTGGTTTGCTCAGACTTCAAGTGGAATGGTAAGGGGCCTTATTTACAAGTCCAGCCAATAATGGTATACATGATTGTATTAAATATTTACAGCCTCTACACATACCAACACAAGTATATATAAAACAGGATTGACTGAGCCCAACCATATTCTGAGCTAATCTAGTCTCGAAAACATTAAGACACTTATCAGGCTACATACATATACATTTTGTTTCCACTTTACAAGTCTTCTTAAACATTAAAATTTATTCTTTAAACAATATTATAATAAATAGTAAATAGTTGTTAAGAATAAATTATTATTGAACATATATATATATAAAATTTTATAATCATAATATCTCTAAAATGTTCAAATTTACAAATATCATTGATAAAAAAAAACAAAAAAAAAACAACTGAACACTTCAAATTGTCAGCTTGACACAATAAATGATAAAAATTTAAATTTTTACACTGATTAATTGAAATAACTTTGATATACATTTATTAACGAGTGTGTTAATTTGGTGGTAAACAAATTATTTATTTAGCTTTTACATCAGAGTGCAGTACCGTACATGTTTAACCTGATCTACATGTTCGAGCTAGGTAGAGACAAAAAAAGACAACCAATGTTTACTATTACAAACACTATACTGTAATTTTTAATTTTATTTAAGACTAAACACTGGAAAATGATTTCATCTTGTCTCTATTTCATCATATAATAGTAAAAAAGTGCAGTTATGACCCACTTAAACACATGACAGGTTGGCAAACTTTTCTAAAAAGATACATTCTAAATTTTTAAAAACAGGCTCACTTATGAAATTCTACTGAAAATATTCAAACAGAGCTATAGCTAGGATATTTTGCTTAGTCCCAAGGCAAATATTTACAAGCTGCCACTGATGTCAGTAAATGATTGCACAACATGATCAAGGACATAATCAGATCAGTTTATCAAATCATTTGTCATAGGCTCAACCCTAGATAACTATCAAGAGGGGTCCTACAAGATTGAAATTTAAGGCGCTACAATATTTACAGTCATCATTGAATAAGGGGCCCTGTGGACTATTTGTGCATTTGTTTTCTCATATAGTCATTACATAGTCATTTCAGATTATATGACTAGTAGGGATGAAATACAGAATTATCCAAAATTTAATACATAAGAGTAAATATTTAATGTGAAAATAAGTTTATTAGGTAATCCATTTAACCAAAATCTGCTTCATTGTACTAGGTTATCTTTGCCTTTCATCTTTTTTTATCTGTGTAGATTATTTCATTATACTGGGTTTTAATCCGTTAATTACGAGGCAAAATCAATTAAATACGTTTAGCTTCAAACTTAGTGCTTGAGTTCCCATTTGTTAATAATGAGTTTCCTGTTTTATCTTAAAATTTTACAACACCTGAAATTCAGCATAAGAAATATTGTCCTGAAAATAGAGATGGGGGAATTGATAAAATGCAATAGTAGCTAGGGACATCCGCCCAGTCAGTGTGTTAAATAAACAATACAAATACAAACAATATTGTTATGCATTTGTAAAGTTTGTATGCAAGATTTAAAACATGAGTACAACATTTTGTCATTTGAGATATTAGTATGGTCACTAATCATTAGCAACATATCTACAAAAAACAGTAGAAAAACAATTTCAAGTTTAATCTATGATTTCATCCAAAATGAATTTTACTGTTTTATGTAGAAAAATTTGCAGCTGATATGTGAGTCTTACAGGGTTTCCACTCAATCTAAATAATCAATTTTCATAGTAAAAAAAAATTCTTGGTTGGAATTTTTTTATAAACAACGATACCAATAAAGAAAAACAGAAGATACTGTTGTCAGCAGGGCAAATTAGAAATGCGGACATGACTCATCCACTCGGAAAAGTAAAATAAATAATTTTTAGAACTTTTCCTTATTTCACTATGTTGATGGTTTGTAAAAGAATGGAATGATACGTCTAAACAAATACAAATTAATTTTAGATTTTGGCTACAACACAAGGAAGAGGGGTATAATTCACTTTATTCAGTACTGCAAATTAATATTCTGTGTAATAATTGTGTTATGTTGTTGTATGTTGTGATATGACAGTCATTACGTAATGGACAAAATACAATGAAAAAAAAACCCTACAGAACAGCATTTTTCACAATAAAATAAGGATTGTTGTACCACAAGATTAGCAATTTGTACACTTTTTAAAAACTGAAAATCAAAATATAAGTGTTTGATACTAAGAATAAAATCCAATACGAAAAGTTTTGACATTAAACAACAACAGTCAAGTAATTGAGACAGACTTCATGTTATTTGGGCCGGGAATGTCTTATTTCCCACCACCCCTTCTATCCCTTATTTAGTTTATAAACCACATTATTGATATAATCATGCAGAGTGCAATACTAGTCCAACTTTGTAGTTTAATATCTTGATTGTGTAATAAACCACTGCTCACTATGACCGTTGGACAACACAAAGGCAGTGACAATGCGTGTTGATTTTTCACAAGTTGTAGAGATTTTTATGGTTTGTAAACAAAAATTAATTGCTAATCAAAGTGTTTTCATGGTAAACAAAATTCATAACTTAATCATGTTGGGTGAGTAACCTGTCTTGAATACTGATTTAATTGAGATTTGTATCTCACATCTAGTCACTTGTTTTATTCGATCTGAAATATCATAATATATAATATAACAATTTAATTATATTAAATTCAACAATGCACCAAGATTCATATGAATAGGATACAAAAACCAAACTATTCTGTGAGTAGGTCATAGCAACTAATGTTACTATCAAGATGATATCCTGCATTTACAAACTTTAATCTGTTTTTTTTTTTTTTAAATAAAATATTATGTTAGAAGTTGCATGTAGTAATTTTCCATGAATTGTTTGGATTGACTTTTCCTATTGTAACTTATGATTTTAAAATCATTACTGTTACAAATGATGTTCCAAAAGGATAATTCTTTGAACCGTACGATACAAAACCAAAACATTCTGTGTCTATACAAGAAACACACAACCTCAGTATAGAATTTAGATGATTGTTACAAGAGTGTTTCAAATATAAACTGGGCTTGTTTTGTTACATTTGTACCAAATGAAATATACACACAACCAGAATGCATTTTGGATAGGAGGACATGGATAAAACCTTGCCTCCACCAGGCCAGCAGTGTATCCGAGGCATATGGAATTTTCTTCAAAAATGAGAGAATGTGCTTCATCAATTAGGCTTCATCTCAAGTTATTATCATCCTGTACATTGATAGTTGTGTCTCTGTTTTAAGGACAAAATGAAGAACAACAAAAAGGTTGTGTAAGACTTTAGAGGGTGTGATACGAAAGATCACTATTTTTTTAACGGTGACAAATTTTTGTAAACTTGTGAGTTTGTTTGATACAAACACCTGTTGTGTTATATCACCTAGATAGGAATTCCCGTCAACTTTTGAAGTAAACTAACCCCTGGCTATTTTACTTCTTTGGAGATGCTTAGAGATACACTACCAAAGGAATTTGAGGCTGCAAGTGAATGACTGTATTAACTATGTATGACTGTTATTAGAAATGTCTACTACAAGGTTTTGCTTGACATTTTACGGAGAAGACTGACAATTAATTATGAGATTCAGTAATGGGGCAACCCCTCATTGCTGTTATTTAGCTGTGGTATGATTATTTTCACTCATATAACATATTTATAGGATTTGTCTTGTATACACTTTACAGAAACTAAAATTCTTTGTGAAATAAAATGTAGTCTACGGCATTTATTTCAACCTCCCTAGAAATTTAAAACTGTGGAAAACTGATCACATTCAACTAGATTTGATTGGCTTGAGGCTAACAAACTTGACCATAATAACCAGACTAATTTTTGTTTTCTTGCTTCCACTGCATTCTTGAATTGGTCAGCCTAAACACAAATTTTAATGAATGATGATATTTTATTCCCAAAATAAGTAGGTTGTATAGTGAGAATAGCTTAGCACGAGCTCAAAATCAAAGTTCTTTAAATATTACTTGGCAATCATGAGTGTAACCTTAACCACATGACTCTTATTGATGAGAGAAATGGAGACAACAATGGACTATCCATTAGCCCCCCTATCCACATTCAACCTGAATATTTCTGCTTGGTTGTCTACTTCATTCAGTGTATCATCGAAAAACGTATGGCTATATTTGATTCACTCTTGTATGTCATTGTTTATACTGACAAATAAATCCAAGTATTTTATGACATCTGTAAGAATAGATGGTACACATCAGTACACATCATGCAAAACCGTGTTTATATAATTCAAACATTATAAAAGATTAAAGTGTGTTAATAATAATTTTAAACAAATATTTTGAAGAATTTAATACATTTGAAGTGCATGATATTTATTGCACTTGATTTGAAGTTCCTAGAACAAAGGCTTATCCTAACTACATGGACGAGAAGATTATGAGAATACTTATACTATTCATCAATACCATAATTACACTATGAATACCTATTTCAGGAAGACAATTATATAAGGCAAAGGCACAATACTGTAAATAACTTACATGCTAACATTCAGTAGGTGGGTGTAATTTAGTAGTGGTCCTCGAATTGGGGATGGGAGGAGGAGGAGGGTGCATTGCTCGCACTCGCGGCACCGGCTGCGCAGGCTCTTCAGCTGAGTCCTCAATGAATCCAAGACCGCGTGATTCCTGATCGTATGTACGCGGCGTTGTGGGAGGTGGCCGAAGCGTGGCCCCTCGCTTGTAACTACCCGCACTACACTGAGAGTCTGCTATGGACCTGCCATCTCCCTCATCTCTCCGACTGAGCTCACTACAGGGTGAGCAGCCACGGGGCTTACTGTCACTTTCGCCTGCATCTGAGTAGAACCTTTGCAGTGCAGCAGTAGACAACCATGGCTTGCCTTTATCCCTACTTGTATCCTTGTTTTCTGATACCTCTGTCAGCAGAGGATCCTGGTTGTCCGGGGTCGGCATTAACAGCTTTGACAATGGTGGAGCCAAGCCTAACCCGATGTTTCGCTCGTGGTAGACTTCCGAGATGGTCGGTGTGGCTTCTCGGTTCAACCGGCGTAGCTGTGTTGCCAGGATCTGGTCCTACAACATTAATTTTCAGTGGTAAATAATTATATATTCTAATCTTAAGTGAATTATTTTACTTTGTTTAAGATACAATTTAATTAAAACTTTTCATCAATAATATGGCTATTACAGCACATACATGAGGTATGTATGAGTGTGTGTGTGTGTGTGTGTGTGTGTGTATTTATTTATTTTGCATTTAACATGCTTCAATAAACTCTTTAACTGAATAAGAAAATATAACGTCTAGTAATTTGAATTTAAATTTCAAGTCATACTGATTCAGCTAATAGTCATTTGGCCATGTCAAACTATTTTAACAATAAATTTGGATTCAAAAACAAACTATTTGTTAACAGAAATATTATAACTAACAATTTGAAACAAATATGTTTGTTATCTCTGTCTTTGTCTTCAGGAGATTACATTTAAATTCTAGTAAAATACAGAGGATAACAGTCATGAGTTAAAATAAGACCTATTAACTGATACAGCAGTTTAAATTAAGGTTCACTTTGTATTGTCAGTTTGTACTCAATTTTATTATTTACCAAGTAATCCATAGTTTTCTCGGATTACTTTTTGTTTTATCAAGGGGCTCCAAAGATTTTAACACACTATATAAAATGCATAGTTTCCCGTAATTCATAGATTATTATGAGTTAGAATTTTAATATATGAAGTACTATCCCAAGAACCAATACTGTATTTATTACCAATTGTTGCCAGTATCACATTCACTTTATGTTTAATTTCACTGTCTGTAGACTGCAGTTGTCATGCATACAATTCGAATTTTTGTACATCTTAAATAAACCAAATAGCACATATGAAGGTGTATACATATGTTCACTACCTGAATACCCGCCTGGGTGGGGGTCGGCTGGCCAGGAGAGCCCTCTCTGTCCGCACCTTGCTCAGCCAACTGTGGGGCAAAATAAAGCAGACGGGGGGAAGTAACCTGGTCTTCAGCAAACAGGCCGGCCTCCTCGCCCGGTGTGAGGGAGAGCAGAGGCTTACGTGAGCCTGCACCACTCAGATTTAGCAGCCCACTGCGCACACTGAGACGGTCCAGAGCGGTCGCAGCCGGGCGAGAGGGCTGGTGGCCAAAGTCCGAGTCGGAGCTGTGGCTGGGCTCCTCGTACAGGCCTGGAGGTGGTGGAGGTTTACGACCAAGGGGTGGGGGCAGTGGCGGCAACGGGTGACTCACCGCTGCTGCTCGCCTCAGAACGGTTGCGTGTCCATTACCTGCACAAGTATTGGCTCTAATACATGAACTAAATAAAAACAATCTGTATTTACTATTAAGTATATCTTTATATATTATTAAATACACTAAACAATTATTTTTAATATCACAGGTACTCAGAAGACGGAATGAATGAAACTAAGATATTATAACACAACTCACAATGAGACACTAAAATGTGTCTTCACATCTAGAGTACAATAATTAGTTTTCTTTTATCATTGCAAGGTTTCATTAATCCTTTAGTAGTCTTAAATGAACGACAAAATACGTATTTTGAAGACAAAATTAGGGACCTATTTACTGAATTATAAATTTATCTTATTACCTTATGTATACATAATATATATTGAGGTTGAGTTATAGAGAGAGCTTGATAACCATAATTCACCTCTTTAATAATATCAGTTTGTATTTCAAACATCATAAAGGTATGTATACATACGTCCGGTTTGATAAGTCCATGCAAAAATAAAACAATCTAGTTTTTTTATGATAGACAACATTTATTTTTCAACTTAGTCCCAATTATGCTTATAGTTTGTTCATCCCGTCCTAGTCATAGGACTTGTCCAATCCCACAAAATTGACATGAGTTTCAGCAATTATTTCTTTATTTGCATAAAATCTCTTCCCAGTTAGCCACTTGTTCAAATCAGGGTAAAGGCAGCATCTGAAGCAGCCAATTTTGGAGAGTAGCGGCGATGTGAATGTAGTTGGAACTCTATCTCAACAAGCTGGAGTTTTCTCGTGATGGAAAAACATCCTTTTTGTGTGTCATTAATTTGTGGACATCTTTCTTGTCATTCAATTTTCAGTAGGCCTAATAATGATGCATCTATAACCGTTCTAACCTTTCCAAGTAGTCAACAAAGATAATTACTTGCAGGGATCGATCAATTCTAATAATCGATAACTGAGTAGTACTAAGTATCGACAATTCTTGACAGTGTGGCTCTTTTTCGATTAATTCTAATACCAATATTTTTAAAGCATTTTATTACAGGGTAAAGAGATTAAAATACTATTGAAAAGTCAATCAAATAATATTTGATTTATATTATAAATATACTATGTTGATTTTATCACAACTTGGGGATAAAAAAAGATTTTAATTTAACAATTTTTATATACATAATATGTGTATCTTTATATTCCTTCTGCTTTGATTCTGGTAGATAAATAAAAGGAGAGGATATGACAATTTCCTGAACTTCTGCATTCCCATTTTAAATAGGAGTAGTATTCACGGATTACTTTTTGTTTTCTCAGGTGGTCTTCAAAGATTTTAACACACTATGTAAAATGCACAGTTTCCCATAAGCTATTACCTGAAGCGAAACATGTTGATACAATTTTTAGAAGTGGTTCATATTCTTAGTTACAAATAACACAGGAATTGTATAGAATTCAGAATCAAAACCACAATTTTAGTATTAGAATCTCATATCTGTTTTGGTATTGACCCACCCCTAATTTCTTTGCAAGTATCAAGAAACCATTTCCGTAAACCCCCCTAATGGAAGAAAACACTTTTTTTGCCTTTTTTGTGCACCTTCTCCTTTGGAGTGTTCTTTGGTTTCAGTTGTGTAGTGGTGGATTCAAGTTTCGTCCAAAGTGTCAAAATGACAAAAAATTCCTCTGTAATCAGTTGAAACAGCTGCAAATTATCCTTAGGACACTCTGCACGTTTTGACCAATCGCAGCACCCATCTTGCAGACAGCTTTTTTATACTCAAGTGTTGGAGCAGAATATTGTATACCCATTCACTTGAGGTGCTCGCAGCACCAACAAGCTTAGGTATCTTCACCTTCTATCAATAGATCATGGATTGGATGAATGATTTCTGGAGTGGTAAGATCAATACGGAGCCTAGAGAATTCAACGTTATTTGCACGTATATATTTTGAAATTACTTGTAAACTGTTCTAATTGTAGAAACTGATTCATCATAAGTTTTTCATTAGCAAATCAGAAGTGATTTGTCTGTCAGAAAGTAATATTTTATCAATACCCAACATTCTTGTTCATCTATTATACAGGAACTAGTGTACATGTTTCAAATGAACACTTAACACTAACTGATACTCCAACATGACTGAAAATTTGTGGGTGTTCCTCTAAGAGATAACACTGCCTAAATATCACTCCACCAGTGATGCTATTATGCATTTTGAGTTTGCATAGGCTTATCTAACTGGCCTTGTATGTATAGAGCTAAAGTGTAGGTTGCCTCACCCTCCCAATCTGTTGCTGAGCTAGCGGAACTAGAAGAGTCTGGACGACGTTGATGCTGGTGACTCTGTGGGTTCATGGAACCATCACTGGTAGCTGGTGATACATCCTGTGACAGAATAAATAAACCTTTTATACTATTCAAGAATTAGATGATTTCATGGCTGTAAACAAAGAATTAATAAGCCAAAAAAATCTTCTAAGCACTTCGTTCTATGACTATTAAAAATAAAGATGGTGGGAGGAAATTGAATATGACAACTATATAGTTATATATATATATATATATAACTATATAGTTATATATATATATATATATATATATATATATATATATATATATATATATATATATATATATATATATATATATATAGTCAGGGGCAATATTGCCCTAAATATGGGAATAATATACTGTCACAACAAGACCATTGTTGTGAAAGGAAATAAAACCAAACAAATAGTCCTGGGTAGTCAAAGCAAAAACACTAGAAGACTATCTGAACTGAAAGAAGTCACAATTACAAAATACCTTGGTGTAACACTAGATGATAAACTCTCATGGACAGTACACATCAACTTAACTCTAAATAATGTAGAGGCCTGTTTGTAATAATACAAATGAAAAATATAAGTGATATGATGACAGCTAAAACAGCGTATCAAGCGTTGTTTGAGTCACACCTTCGATATAGAATTGCACTTTGGAGCAGCATTGGAGCAGCAAATATGAAATGCATTCTTGTTCTACAAAAACCAGCAATTAAGATTCTGTGTAATCTGTAACCTAGATAAACTTATACAAGAGCCTTTCAAGAATCAATGATTTTCACAGTGATCAACTTGTACATCCTGGAGACATCCACGTCCACATTAAGAAATAGCTGCTAGAACTGGATCGCAGATTCACCATTACAACACCAGTCACACAAAAAACTAATGCCTACCTACATAACAACTTAGTTCCACATAAAAGAAAACAAGCTATGCCTTGGAATACCTTGTCAAACCTACTGAAAAGTATCAGCTCTTTACCTTAGAACTGAAGAACTGGCTACAAGATTGATTGTTTTATACCATAAATGAATTCTTTCAATATAATTTGTGAAACTTGACTTCTTAACAATTCATTATGACTGTGACACTATACTTATCAAAATGATAGTGTAATAAAGATACTTTTGACTTTGAATCTTACCAACTGACTCGATGTAGGCCTACTCATTCGTTGATTGTTCAACTACTATGTTTTTACTAATTCGGTCTAACAAAACTCCATCAAAGTCATAACACATTAATCTTATCTTTATGAATTATGAGACACAGACAACTGTCCCGATGATTTCTACTCACCAGGGAACAGAAGTCTTTCATCCCAAAAGTCCTATCTTTATGGTCAGATGGTTGAAAACTTTCTTGACAGATATATCTCAGTTTCCATTTGGGAGAATTACTTAGATTTATATAATCAACTTGTTCATGCAAATGTGCTGATATACTTTTATGGTTTAGAATCAAAATTTAACTTCTAAAAATTTGAAACAAATTTTTATAGCATCTTGCCCTATGGTGAGACTAATATTTCTCACATTTATCTTCATCTTAAAGTTTTCATATATATTATGTGCTTTTCAATTTACTGGGGCTCCCATTGTAACTCAAAATACAGTTGATTCATCCCCAGACAGTTAAGAGGTGACTATGTAAATAAAATTATTATATTATTGAAATACAATTATTTATTACTGGTTTAATCCTGCATTTGTCCCAAGGGCTACTAACCTATGGTGGAACAAATATGATTCTAGTAGTGGAAACCAAGTGATATAGGTACTGTACTAATGATGCAGTTAGTGAGTAGAGTACCTGCACACTGCTGTAGAGACTCCTGATCCTGGTCTGGTGAGCAAGAGTCAGTGTGAGGCTCTGTTCTCCTCCCACACCAACAGGAGGGGAGGGAGTAAATGCTGCATCACTCTCTCCTCCACCGCCAGGCCGTCCCACAATCTTGTTCGGGAACACCTACACAATCCATAACTCTGTCACTAACTCAAACATGGACCAGGAAGCCTCAAATCACAATAACATGAACACACGGCATGTAAGTAACGAATTTAAGAGTGTTTGAAATGAAGTGACTGAATTTTTTTATGGCTAATCTGTGTAATTTGTAATTAATGGCAAATTTATCAGTAAATGGCTAATGAATATCCCTATACACAGCAAGTACATTGTAAGGTTTCTAATCATACCACTTTGGATAAGTGGACCTGATTTAGCGCCTCCTAGGCATAGCACCCCTTTGCTCATGAAAGGGGGTACTAAATCAGTGCAGTAACTGTGTCCACTCCTTAGAATAGGGCGGATCCTTATTCAGCGCCTTGACCATTTCCACGATCTATACATATTTTTCATTTTTCTTCCTAAAAAGATTAATTTGGACTATTGCGAGCTTCTTAAAATAAAAATAGATAAATCAGTCCATCTTATTCTTATTTATTTAGATACAACCGCAAGTAAATTAGTTATTGGCTTAATCAAGTAAGTAGCATTGGCTTAAGTTGTATGTTTTTTATATCAATGTGACCATGTGTTACAGCATTTTACATCTAGCAACAATGCGTAAACCAAGCATATTATTTATGTCATTCCACTATAATATACTCAATAAATTACTCAAATATCGCCCTGATGAAGACATGGCAGTTTTTCTCTAATGCCTCTGGTTATATAATTTTCATCTGGATCTATTTTCATCCAAGTAAACTTAATACACCAAGGAAGCCAGTTAGCACAGTTTATAGGTAACAAAGAAGTATTGGCTGTTATGGCACATTATTACTTTTAATTGAAACGGTTTTTAATACAAGAGAACTTCGTACTGCACGTGTTAACAGCTAATAACAACATCAGTGTTTTATTTTTGTAACATTATCGATGGAGTGCATTTTCGAAAATATCCGAAAAGGAGTGCTAAATCAGTGCAGTGACTGTGTCCATGCACTGATAAGCACCCCTTAAAATTGAGGGATAAGCACCACTTGACACTCTACAGCAAGAAACCCACTTACGCCGGAGCCAAGTTCTTCAACCTATTACCAGATGACATGAAGAACCACAACCCCCAACTGCTGAAGCGGCATCTAAAGGACTGGCTGCTAAAAAGACCTTTCTGCTCCATAGAAGAATATTTAAGATGGAAGGACTTCCCAGACTATACCTGACTTCGTCCCACAGCCCACGGACGATATTATACTACTTTCTCATACTTCACTCATTTCTCTGTAACAGTTGTGACGCCATGCTGATCTCCAAGATTATGCAAATAAAGATATTGTCTACTTTCACTGGTTTATTTTCATTTCTGGTAGACGAAAACACAATTACACATGTTATTGAATTGGTCAGTCTAGTTGAGTACAAGTTTGTTGACCATCTCAAACTGTGAGATGGTTGTTGTTCATACTCTGTTATGATTTTGTTCCATGTCTGAACATTTTGATGTGATTTCTGACTTTAAAGCAAGAAACATTTGTCATGGAGATTCTTTGTTTTATATATATATATATATATATATGCATTACCTGTGTCCAAGCTTATAAAATTGAACTGTCAACATTTCTAACACCTATTAAGTTCAATACGAATGTTGAGTTCAGCTCTACTTCACCTTCCATTTAGTACGTTATGGACAAACTTTAACCCTCCGGCTGGCAACGTCGTAAATTACGACTCATTTTTCCCCGCTGTGAACTGGCAGAGTCGTAATATACGACTCATTAAACATCGTCTACTAATTACGTCATAGTTCCGATAATTACCACTCGAATCGCATAAAAGTTATATCACTTTAATCACAAGATCCCAAGCCTTCTAATAATGTATTCATTTATATATATATATATATATATATATATATATATATATATATATATTTGTTCTTTTACTGGCCGCTAAAAGCTCCCGACTACTTCCGCGTGACGCGACTCGACAACTGTTAGTGTTCCAAACAGCTGTTCGGTAATTTTATTTGTAAATCAAAGTGTTTATAACTATGTATTTTCTTTTTGTGCATAAGTAAGTGAACATTTTGCATATTTTAGATTTTTAAATAAAATTAATTTAGAGTTTTTTTTAACGGCATAATATAAAAAAAAGTGTTTTTTGAAAAACAAAGTTTTGAGTTCTGACCATCAAACATCCACCATTATTCAGGTAAGTCAAATTATAATTATGTTTATATTGTACAACACATTCTGCAGAGTAATTTGATGTATAACACTTTTGTGTTTTCTCCAATAATTAATTGTAAAGGATAAAAAATTAAAAACTCTGCACAAAGCTTCAAAACAGGGTGTCAGTCAAGGCTCAAATGCGCGCCAGCCAAAGGGTTAAAGTCTACAAATGATATCTTTCTTGACATATCTTGCCACATTAAACATTTAGATTTTTGTTGATTAAATTGGGTTAAATATCAGTGTTTAAATAATAAAAGTCTACACACCAAGTCACTATAAAATATTGTATGTGTTGGGATAATTAAGCTAGATATGTTAATGTCACATGTTTGAATCTCTTATGGGTGTATTGAGTTTTTTTCAAATTTATTTATTCTGCTAAATCTTTTTGTTACCCATAAGACCAATGTAAAAACATTCGCTAACGCTCAGCAAACTCCTATAGAGTGACATGCACCATCATTGAACTCAGTATTCCTCAAATATAAATAAAGCTTCATGCACAATTTCAAGTCTATAGGTCAGTTTGTTTTCAAAATATCGTGTGGACAGCCAGAAATTAAATTTTTCCAGTCCCACAAGTGATAGGCTTCGTTAAAGCTGAGCCAACCAACCATAGTGTGAGCTATAACTAAGTAAAATTCTCAAAGTTATATGAATTTGGTTATAAATAATTATTTTCATGAAATTGTATTATCTATTGTTTCCTTTTACAATATCATGACTAATAATTACATTAGAAATACTCGTAATAATTAATCATGACGACTATAGTTGTTTATTTATTTATCAACATTCACAATATATCATTATAACTCCGTTAACATAGATTTACTACAAGATTTTTGTTGTGCAAACATTACCTGTTTAGAGTTTAAGATACGGATTGTATTGCTGCTATTACATATAATCAAGAATTTCATTATTGTATTTACTATTTAATTCTATGGCCCAATTATAATGATTGTACATTCTATAATGAAACATAAAATTCCAGTTAGTTATTGTTTAGAGCTACTTTTAGATGGAGGCGATTTAGGTGGCTGTACAGTTAAAACATGAATTTAGGTTTTATAACACAGGACTCAATATTGAGTTGAGAACTGAGGCCACAATTTTAGCTTTGGTATTCCATTTTTGTTATATTTGTCCATCCCAATTTTGTATTTGATTTATTATGTGTATGCGGTTAAGCTAATGAGAAAAATTGATATCCATTTTTTAAATTTTACTTCATTTCCTGCTTGAAGAAGAAATAAAACCTGGAGCACTCCTTACACTTAAGCATTTCAATGGACATCTTGCAACAAAAATTGGAAACTTTTTAAATAAAACTCTGAGTAAAAGTACAATACCTTATTGATGACGGTGTTGGTCTCAGCAGCGCAGGCAGTACGTCCGTCTGGTTCACCTCTTCTACGGACGTAGCTGGTGAAAGCCCCTGGAGCTCCTGAAGCTCTGAGGCCAGGCACCAGAGGCCCACGGGGTAGTGGAGGAGGGGGCAGAGTCCCCGTCTCACCTTCTTCATCGAGAGATGCCAAACTTTCCATGGAGCTTGATGAAGCTAAACTCAGACTCTTTGGTGCTTCTTGGGTATCTGTAATGAAACACACAAAAAATGAATATGGTAATGGAAATAAAGATTTATCCATCACTATATATACAATGAATATATAACACTGAAACAATTTTTTTATGATTGGTAGTGGTTTTCATGTCCTAACCAATTAGGTAGCATACTACAGTGTGCATTTCACACTTGATGGGAAACTGGATGAGAATGCTCATTCTGTAGTTGATTGTAAAATCTCTCGCTCTGACTTGTATGTTTTGAGAATGCCTCAGTACAGGACTGTAGTGTTTGATAAGTCATTCCATCCTTGTAAGTTGTGGAATGCCCTTCCCCAAACAATTACTTCCATCAATAGCAGTTCTTGGTTTGTGGCGAAACTGATATATATCTTAAGCGATTAGCTACTGCAGGTCTGATTTAAAATGCTGTAGGCATGACACTGGCAGAGGGATCAATGTGAGATTGTGTGAAAATTAAAGTTATGATCTATTAGGAATAATTAGTTATAATAACTAGTTTAGTTTTATGCATATATTAAAAGTATAATTTTATTTAATATGTTTTTAAGATTAAGTAGTTAGTTTTTTAATTTGTTAAACTATCATTTACATGTCAAAATATTATATTGATTTATCCATGTTATTTAAATGTAATTATTTCTTTGATTTTAATTCATAAGGTAATATTTAATTTTATTTTATTTGTTAATTCCTTGTCCCAGGTTAAATGTAAGAAAAGACTATGTAGCCATAACTTTGCCTGTATAAATTAAGATTTTTAATTTCATTATATTTTCATGCCCTCACCTCTCCCCCTTTCAAAATTCACAACTCTTCCATTGTGGTGTGTGCTTTTAATTGCTCTTCTCTCAATCTTAGATCACTTGTGGAGCGAGAGATTTGTCCACTCTCTTCTATTTTTGATTTAGTACTCTTCTCTCATTATTAACTCATAATAAATTGTGGTTTTTATCTCTTCCCCTAATTTTAGGCTCTTATAAATTGTGCTATTAATTGCTTCTAGAACTTCCTTGCATTAAAAGCATGCTGCAATATTTTTTCGAATTCAATTATCAAGACATCACTCCACCAAATGTGACTGACCACAAACCAATATATAGTGTGATGGATTACACTTGACTCGCCAAATAAACAAAACTTTCAACATGCTTTTTGTCCAAGGGGGCCGTTATTAACCGTTAGTGCTCGCAGGGCAGGGCCGGCCCGCCGATACGTTGTTTCGCCAAGACCTTGCAGGACGGGGTGGACAGGCCTACAGTGTAGCTGCCACTTACTGCATCATAGACCGAATATTTCACTGAAAGCCAAATATAAACTGACCTTAACATATATTTAGATGCATGATAACATCAAAATAATTGACTTTGATTTAACTGGTTGCTTCCAAACACTTTGAAAAACATAGTTTACAGATCAGCTGTTTTGGTTTATTGCCACAATTGTTATGTGGATTGTAGTCTGATGCGGGTTGTTTGTGTTTACTTTGTTTAACACTTCTGTAACTTTATTCTATTTTCATTGTTCTTTGCAAACAGGAATTCCTTTGTTTCATTTAAGTCATATACTATTGTGTAAGTGATTTTTTTTTTTTACCATGGAACAGGATTATTTGGATCGTTACGAAATAGGTGCAGTCTTAAATGAATATTCAGATGACTATGTAATGATTTTGATAGTGAAGATGATTTTTTATTTGATGATGAAAACTTCACTTATGATGAAAATGTTACTAGTGATCCTCAGAACACTAATTTAGATGGTGACTTGCCATCAACTAGTTCTAATAGGCCTATAACTGCAAGAGTTGCAGTTGATTTGAGATTTTTTACATTTATTTGAAATTATTCATTATACAATATGTTTTTCTTACAGGAATTGAAATTATATGTATATGCATCCACTCAATCAATATATTTGGTACTCTGAAAGAAACATGTAAAAAACATAAATTCTAGGCATTTCCTGCAACTTTTTAAAATAAAAAACTAAAAAAGCGTTTTATAACTTTACATTTTTAAATTTATTTTTGGTTCTCAAACATTGTGTAAATGGATCTCAATTACTCTGATCAAGATTTTTACATGAGTTACTAAATAGCTTTCAAGAATGAAACTGTCCAATCCCTATAAGAGGACAAAATATAAAAAGAAACACCTAAACACCAAATCACTCCTAAACCCACAAATGGTAAATCGATTGGACTACCAGTTTTTGTTGAAAGTAATTCGAGGGCCAAGGGTTAATTCACAAATAACTGTTACGTCAACAAAATCTTCCTTTTGCATGTTTCTTTCTTAGACCCAAAATCAGTTATAAGAAAGCAAACTCTTAATCTGAGCTAGAATATGCCTTCAAACAGCACACTAAAGACAGTAGATATTATAGTGTATGTTGCCATGGCTACAGCATACTTACCAAAGAGAGCAAGAAGTGCCTGCAGAACAAACTGAATGCTGCGCCTGTTGGCTTGTTTGCCTGTTCGTAGTGTAACTTCATCTTGACCCACCTCCATCAAGTCAAATCCTATACAAAGTCACAAAGAAATTATTATAATGTGACAGATAGGATAAAAATCATAAAATTAAACATAATGAAGAAAGTTCATGATACTTTAATGGCTCAGATTTGTGGTTGAATTAGATAAAAATATTTACAGGTTTCAAGTATAAACATTTATTAAATAAACTTGTATGAAACACTTATTAGTGATTACATTTTACATGCACAGGTGCATAAAAAAACAAAGATCTTTGTAGACAGCACATCTGATGTGTGTTATTATATACATTAGAGTTGAGTATGTAAAATTTTTATTTTTGATATTTAGTGAATATTTCAAGATGAGTTCCAGGCATGTATAATACCTTACATAGTATCTTGTTTTTTAATAAATGTTTAATTAAATTAAGAAAGAAAGTTGAAATACAATCATATGTTCAATTACCAACAGTTTAAAAACTCAATGAATATTGTATGGCAATAGTAATTTAATAAATACAATTGAAGCGCATTATGAACTACGTAGAATACATACCTAACGAAGCTAACAACTCGTGAACCCCTGGCACACGCCACAGTTTCACACTGATAGGAATCTCTATGCTCTCAGTTTCCACATTCTTCATGGTGAATTGTCCAATGACTAAGCGTATCACAGCGATAATATCATCTGCCACTTCTATGTTGCTCATCAGCTTGGACAGGGCAGCCAGTGTAGTACTTGTCAAACCTATCACCAACCAATAAATCAGTACATTACAGTAAAAAGTGTATCACGCCTCTTAGTTTAAAACTGGTTAGTTTTCTTAAATTATTGGTTGTATATTTGGTTAGTTATATAGTCCGTTGTTGTTTGTAATACCTTTAATGATTTATTTGTTATATCTGATATTAAGCAAGTACTTCAAGTACTCTCTTCACAATGTCACTATGCTTTAGAACAAACAAATTACAACGATCTCAAGAAATTTGTTATTTTTCAAAACAAATTCCTTTTATGTCATAATAACATTATAATTCACATGTAATTAAGTACTCATTTTATAAATTCTAAAAGTAATCACCTACTTAAACAATGTATTTGTAATTTTTTATGTTAGATAAATATAGAGATTGTGCTTCCAGTTCTAACAAATTCTGACTTATAGATCTAGAACTAGTTATTACAGACCCGTTTCCTTTTACAATTTCTTCTTTTACAACTGTTCAGTGACTTACTAATACTTAACTTCTTTTTAATTCAATACGAAAATGCTATATAACAAAAAGTAATTTTTATGAAAGGAAAATCTGTAACAGTACGTGTCATGTGTAATGTTCATTCAATATTAATGCAGTTAAAAATATACAAATACATTTTTGGATCTGCCCAGAAGTATTAGATTGCTCAATTTTAAACAGCTTAACTAAAGGACGTCCACAGACCTTGATAATCTGAATATTGGAAATTATGTATCAACCTTTTTTAGTATTGTGAAAAATACTTGAATTCCCAGAAAGTGTTTTGAGTCGCTTGGTTCTGATTCTTCAATGTTGGTTTCAAACTTACAAGGTTTTATGTTTCACTAGCACAATTTGTCGTTATTGTAGACATATACGTATTTTAAAGGACATTTCCAACTCGAAGTTGCTTCAGCAAAACATTGATACTTGCAAATCTAATTCAGTCTGATCCTGATCAGCATGATATTTAAACAGATTAAATTATAAGTTTCAAAAAGGGGAGAACAAATTTTATTTCTGTACAATGTATGAGGGAGTTATAATAAAGTGTAAAAACAGCTGTTTTAAAATTTTTTGGTGCACCTTGTGCATAAGGTTAATTGTAATTACAAACACTTTATGATAAAATAATCAGGATTCTGAGACCTTTTTTTGAATGAAGTGTAACATAACCTGTGTTTAGATTAAAAATTTTGAAAAACGCCCCTTATCCCCCAAACATTGTAAGTTTGGGACTTGTAACAAGAATTACAAACTCTTTATGTAGAATTTATTCACGAACAAGGTTTATTTGAAATGAAAACAGAACTTGGGACATTTTGCATTATATGTTACAGGGAGAGAACAATACATTTTGGGGATTGTAATCTATCCTCTTCTTAAGTTGTAAAAGACTTAATACATAGGGTTCAGCAATCACAAATCAATATATGGTGATCAACTCACCAAAGTCAGCATTATCAAAACATCTTGAGTTGAAAATAATTTCCGATCTTTGTGGGGTCGAAAATGGGGGGGGGGTTACAATTTTAATAAAGATTCTAATTCAATCCATTTAACCAATACAGGTGGTCTCATCCTCTAAGATTAAACCAACATGCTGGAGATTAGAGTTTGTACTCAATCAGATGTCATAAAGGAACACTTGTGATGACCTCTTTAGGTATTGGCTGTTTATTGAATGTCTACTCATTTATCTACTTTTCAATATATTTTACATTAAATTTACTTAATGCATAATAATAAACTGAACATGTTAAATATTTCCAAACTGCAAGAAAGTTATTTCTCCAAAATTGAAGTTATTTTTGTATATTATAACACAGAAGAAAAACTGAAAAATAATATTAAGAAATAGAATACGAGGCATGTTTTTAAAGTAAGTACCAATTTTAAATTACGCCGCCGCAGCACTGCAGTTGCCGTTTAGCGCATGAGCGTAATGTAGCTACATCAGTTGGGAAGCCATTACAACGCCGTTTGATCGAGTGTTTGTTTGTTTACGTGATTTTAAAATGCCGCTGACTATCGAGAATCCCGCCGACTGTGAAGTGCGTGCTGTGATTCGTTTTCTCTGTGCTAAAGGCTTAAAAGCAATTGACATTCATCGACAAATTAGTGAAGTTTATGGTGAAAACATATGAGTGATCTATATAAAAATGGTGCGGAAATGGGTTAGGGCCTTCAAAGATGGCCGCACAAATGTTCATGATGAGGAGCGAAGTGGGCGACCTTCAGTCATTACCGATGATCTCATTCAAAAAGTGGACTGTAAAGTGAAAGGGAACAGACGGTTCACAATTTCGTCCTTAGCTGAAAAATTTCCTGCTGTATCAAGAAGTGTTCTCTACGAAATTGTGTCCGAACGTTTAAATTATCGGAAACTGTGTTCACGGTGGGTACAGAAAATGTTGAATGATGAGCACAAAACCAAACGATTGGGCAGTGCATTGAGCTTTCTCGAGCGTTACAGTAATGAGGGCGATGATTTTTTAAGCCATATCGTTAAAGGCGATGAAACGTGGGTAGCCTATGTTACACCACAATCAAAACAACAGTCAATGGAATGGCGGCATTCAACATCCCCTAGGAAAGTCAAATTCAAGCAAACAATTTCTGCCTAGAAAATCATGTGCACTGTCTTTTGGGACAGACAGGGTGTGTTGTTGGTCAATTTTCTGCCTCGTGTTGAAACAATTAATGCAGCCGCATACTGTGAAACTTTAAAAAAAACTGCGCAGAGCAATTCAAAACAAAAGGTGTGACATGCTGAGTGCAGGCGTCGTTTTGCTCCACGATAATGCTCGTCCACATTCAGCAAATCGAACGCAAGAGCTCATCACTTTATTTGGCTGGGAACAATTGGACCATCCTGCATACAGTCCCGATCTAGCACCTAGCGACTACCATTTGTTTCTACACTTGAAGACACATTTGGCGGGGAAGCGTCATTCCAATGATGAAGAAGTAAAAACGTCTGTGCAACAGTGGTTGTCCAGTCTGGCGGCAAGCTTCTTTGACGGCGGCATACAAAAGCTGGTCCCAAGATAAGACTAGTGCCTTTATAATAATGGAAATTATGTAGAGAAGTAGAGGAAATAATGCTCTTTCAGGTAAATAAAGTTTTGTTTGAAAAATTTACTTAGATTTTTTAATATCAAAATGGTACATAATTAAAAAACATGCCTCGTAATTAAGAAAATAATGAAAAATTAAATGAATAACTGGAATGTTGAAAATTAAATAAAAAAATCTTTTGGGAAATGATCATTCTTTTTGGGGCTCTATAAGAATTTATAGTATTATATTTATGTTGTTAACTCACACACGGTTTATTTTAACTAATTTTTAAAACCTATAATTGCTATTTTAATATTTACTGAAGTTATATAGTAACACATATAACTTGACTCAACATTTAAGTATACTCAACTAATTCAAAGTACTCAAATGATTCATACGAAAATAGTGGTATCGCACACTTCCACCACTAATAATGTTCAAATACATGCAACATATTCTTCTCTGAATATACAATGTTCCGATCCTGAGCAACTTAAGACAATTGTTAGGCTAACCTAAGAGAGCTTGCAAGCTGGCACTGCACTGTGTTAGCCTCTCCTCTGGGTCGCTCTGAGGGAAGAAGACCGAAGAAGGGATGCCATTGGCTGCAGGCTCGAACCTAAACCCTACTGACTGCAGAAGCTCCTTCCAACCGTTGACGTGGCCCACCTTGTGTGCAAACATGTGCAATATCTACATTAATGGTACAGTTTTCTCACTTCTGCAAGAGACTATCTTATACTATAAACATATTTCAATGTAGTGTTATCTTTACTGAATTAATGGTCAAGCTCAAATTCAAACAGTTTTGTGGTAATTTAAACATGATTTGCCCACCAGTGTCGTAGTCTATTATTTCCAAGAATTGTAGCCTTCAGTAAATCAATTGTGCACTGTACACTTATTCACTCAACAAATAATTCAGTAGCATTCATCAACATGTAGAAGGCATAATTTACTAAAGAAAAGAAGATCTGTAAATTACACAATTTTATAATGAACTGATGAACATAATACACAGTAAAATTATGCTGTATGATGGACTATGAATTAAAACCGCAATAGATTCCTCTAATATCACAAGTTTTTATTTAATAATGTGGCATTAGTGAAGAATAGGAAAGTACTGTGAAAATAATCTATTGAAATCAGTAACGTTAAGATTAAAAATGGTTAAATATTGCTATATCCTTTCCTTATTGGGTTAACAAAAGATTAAAACATCGGATCAACCATAGCAGCTTGGCTTGATGGTAACACAAATCTGTTAGTGTTAAATATTGCAACAGCATTTACAGTATGCCATCTTGACTAAACTAATCTTTAATAATTAGTTAATAGTTACCTTGTTCTCTATACTCTTTTGTGTAGTATACATTGCATTCTTTTGTCCTCTGTGTATTCTTTGGAGTGATTTTTCAACCTAAAAAATACAATACTTATTTTAACCATGTTACTCATTCACTTATACTAAAAACTGAAATTTATAATGATTTCAATCTGACATATATTTTACTGCTCCAAGACAATGATACTGAAATTATACATAATAAATAAGAATATTACTGTAATTTACCAGCAACTACCAATTTTCCTGTCAATATGTTTAATAAACAGTCATGAGTTTACATGTCAGATAAGTCTATTAAAAGTAACACCAAACTATAAAATCATGATGTGATGCCTCTGTGAACCAGCAACAATTACTCACTAAAAATCTATAAAAGTGACTAAGCAAAAAGATTTTTCATAATATTTCAAAAAAAGTTTTTTTACTAAACAATTATTACATTTCATTGGTGTAATTAAATATTTTATCCAAGCAAAATAAATTTATAATTTTTAAATTCCAGAAAGAAAACAATTAGCAGTAATTTAATTTGCATGTGTAATAAACACATGTAACTTAAATGCAAAATAAAATGATGTAGCAATACAATTAAATCTACCCTCTTATATAGTATAGAGGGTAGATTTATTTATAAAATCCCAACTTAATATTAAATTTCATATAATTATTAAATATATCAACCTTCTTTCTAATAAGAGAAAGAAAGAAGGTTGAATTAACAATTATGACATACAGTAAGTAATAATGAATATTAATAGAATTAATCTATAGTATGAACTAATAAACATTTTAGAATTAAATAAATGTTAAAATCAATTTAAAATTATGATTATAAATGACAAAGCTAATAATTATATTCAATTAAATTTTAATTTAATATTGAATATTCCATATGCATAAATATGAGTAATATAGTTTAAGTAATTAAGAAATTTATATTAATCCCAACTTAATATTAAATTTCATATAATTATTAAATATATCAACCTTCTTTCTAATAAGAGAAAGAAAGAAGGTTGAATTAACAATTATGACATACAGTAAGTAATAATGAATATTAATAGAATTAATCTATAGTATGAACTAATAAACATTTTAGAATTAAATAAATGTTAAAATCAATTTAAAATTATGATTATAAATGACAAAGCTAATAATTATATTCAATTAAATTTTAATTTAATATTGAATATTCCATATGCATAAATATGAGTAATATAGTTTAAGTAATTAAGAAATTTATATTAATCCCAACTTAATATTAAATTTCATATAATTATTAAATATATCAACCTTCTTTCTAATAAGAGAAAGAAAGAAGGTTGAATTAACAATTATGACATACAGTAAGTAATAATGAATATTAATAGAATTAATCTATAGTATGAACTAATAAACATTTTAGAATTAAATAAATGTTAAAATCAATTTAAAATTATGATTATAAATGACAAAGCTAATAATTATATTCAATTAAATTTTAATTTAATATTGAATATTCCATATGCATAAATATGAGTAATATAGTTTAAGTAATTAAGAAATTTATATTAATCCCAACTTAATATTAAATTTCATATAATTATGATTATAAATGACAAAGCTAATAATTATATTCAATTAAATTTTAATTTAATATTGAATATTCCATATGCATAAATATGAGTAATATAGTTTAAGTAATTAAGAAATTTATATTAATCCCAACTTAATATTAAATTTCATATAATTATTAAATATATCAACCTTCTTTCTAATAAGAGAAAGAAAGAAGGTTGAATTAACAATTAT